>NW_017297113.1:1408396-1420365 GCF_001594075.2 Trachymyrmex cornetzi
CCCGCCATTTTCCTTATTTGCATCTTATGTTATCAACTTTCGCTGATATCAAGCATTTTCAATAAATTTGTTGTACAAACCGAGATGGTCCCTTGTTAGATATAAATATTTGTAATTCTTTCTGCAGAGATGCTTTAAATTAAAAAAGGTAAATAATTTGGACGTTTAAAAGAAAAATAAAAGTATATTCATCGTGCATAGATTAAGTAAGGTGGTTGTCATTCATTAGTAAAAAGCTTACGCTGAAATTTTATCCCTATTCTTCCGCACCCACTGTTTCCCCAACACTCTTTACCGCTCAAGGACGTACCGTTGCGGATATTTAAGTCGACCAGTCTATATACACGCGCTTAGGACGCACCTGAATAATGTTTGAAGACGACATGGGCTGACGTTTGTCGTGGCGGTGCCTAGCGTGCAAGTTATCTCCCTTCCCTCTCGGTTCTGCCGTGCTGACTCTACAGGGTGCTGGTATACTCCCGCCTGTCCCTTGTGCCCATCGTTGCTTCATCCCTTTACCTCCCCCGACTCGGTGGTACTCATAATTGTCCGAAAGGGCATATCGCTGTCGCGAGGGAGGGTACCATCCGAGGACACGAAACTAGTTATGCGCATTCCTACTCGAGAGAGAAGAGAGAGAACGCAATGAGGTGGAGAGAGCGGGATAGCAAAGGGTAAAATCAACGAGAGGGGGGAGGAAGAGAGGAGGAGAAAGAGAGCTACCGGTAGTCTCCCCCTTTGCCTCACGGCTGAATACTTGAATATTGATTAAGCATGCACATCGCGATTACCGGGAGCAAGTAAAAGCGCTCTTCTTGCCGGGCCGGCAACCTGCGTGTCTGCAGATATTTATGTGAAGCGGTGCTTCGACGATGTCCCCCTTCATCCACCGTGCCCCGTGCTAGTCCCTCGTCCTACCCGCGAGCGCAATCCCGTCTCGGAGGGATAAAAAAGGCCTGCCGGAAGACTCGGGAAGATATCCGCTAACCATGAGACGTTTAAATGATGAGAGCGCGGATGTACGGAGAGCGTGTGCACGGGTTACTTGATTTACGATCGGCCCTCGCAGGATTATATCCTTCGATCGCGAGCCATCTCACCGCGAACGCGCGCTGCCCCAGTTCGCCGCCGGTGAACGATTAACGGAATAGCGGGAAGCCGTTCCTCAATTTGTTCCTGTTCCTTTTTTTACCCCTCGTCCGGCGGGCGAGTTACGAGGACGGAAGTAACAACAGTGAAGTAACAACTCTACACTGGATGCGTAGAACGGGTTTTAATGATTCTGAGATTATACTCGCAATTAAACCAATTAAGGTTATCATATCTGAATTACACACAGTTGGGGAATTTGTGTTAAATTCACTTCCACTTAAATTTTTCTGTTAATTTGACACAAAAATATGTTAGAAAGTAACACAAATATTATATGTAAAAAAAAAATTAACACAAAAAAGTAATACTGACATAATTTGTAAGCAAACTGTGGAGACATATCTTTAAAATTAACATTTATGATATACCTATTAAATTAACACATATTTCATTTATCTTAAAATTTATGTTTTACAACATATTTTTATGTCTCTTGTTTACTTACTCATAAATTAGGTATGTTATTTTGATACTAAGAAATATTGGATATTGACTTAACACAAAATACCATATATAATAATATAATAACATAATCACATTATGTTAAATTAACACGCGAATACGTTAAAAATTCTACATAAAATTTTAACGAGTACTCGAGTCAGTTTCCAATACAAATGTATTTTACTATGCAAGAAAAGAGTACATATATACATTTTTTAAAAAAGATAATTCGAAGGCGGAAAAGAGGGATAAAATTTTTGTCTGCATTAAATGTAGGTATAATTCAATAAATCAAATTTCTAAAACAATAATTTCTAAAACATAACTTTTGTTGATAATTCTTCTTAATGTTATAAATATAAAATTTTGATTACTGATCAAAAAATTCACGACCTCAAAAAGAGTACGTGCACTATTAACAGAATATGGCTGGTAACTCTACGCACGATCATGTCCTTATTATTATGATGTAGAAACCGGAATTACGACCAGGATGCGCAATGCTGCTAATTAACCAAGATCAAGATCCTCGATCAGCAACCAACTCCGACAGAGACAAAGCTATTTGTCGACAGGCATCGACCAGCTTCAACGAGAATAGCGCTTCAAGTCGTGATTGTAAATTGTTCATTTTCAATAGAGGATAATTGTGAAATCGCGATAATAACAAAAAAATACAAGTTTCAATATAAAACGCTACATTTTGTCGTACGCGCAAATATATCCCAACTCGTTATACGCATTGTATAAATCGCGGAAATAATTAGCTCGGTGCCCCGAATTTTTCGCTATTACGCGAAATATTATTATGAAACATCGTAATTACATATATTGGGATATTTTGTGTATAATATATCATTTTCGTACATTGTCAAATATCTGTTCGTTTTATGATAAAAAAATGTTTCTCTATTCTATTCTACAAAAAAAAATACGAAGACAGTAACGTGGTGTGTTGTAAGTTACAACATAAGTTACAACGTAATTAGTCAAGTAACGTGAACCGCGATTACTCGATATTTCTTCGTGCTTTCCGAGAGGAAGGCGCGAGAATATAATTCACAAGCCGATACCACTGAGCTAATTTACCCCGGCCGAACGCGCGTAGCTGTCTAATTAAGCTGGCTTTCGCGCAACAAAGCGCCGTACGTGTAGCCGCAATCGGGTGGGCTTTACAACACCGGCCGGTATCCGGCGCTTCCACGTTGTTGACCACGATCGTCCTCCACTCGAAGGCGGAGGAACCTACTGGGAAAAAAGGCCGGGGGGGCGCGCGGGACGACGACGCGGGATAGGAGAAAAAGCCCTCGAGCTTTGAATATTCAGTAGGTACGTACCGGTGTGCGCCGGCCTCTCCCGTCTGACCTTATTTTTCTACTGGAAAAACCGCAGCTTCCGTTTGCTGCTTAGGGATTCGCTTCGCCGTTCGTGGAAGAGACACGTCGCCGGAAATTTGCAACAACGCCCACCGGTTGGACGAGGGGCAGACCGATTTGAATTAACGTCGTGGCGTCGGGACGGATACGCGTCGCCGATAAACCGTCGATCTGGATAAGTGAAGTTCTAACGGGGTGGAAAAGAGTACCAAAGGATGACGGCTCTATCGATCCCTTAAGTCGGTAGAACAGGTAACTGATCTATGGTACGCTCAACTCTTCGTCCAGATTGATAAACTAACGGTCGTAGGTAAGATGCTAGGTTGTTTAAGAATGATATGCACTGTTCGTTATCGGGCGGTCGGTAAAACCGAGATTTCGCAAAATCAAAGTAGATAATTAATTTGATTTTTATTGTCATATTTTCTTAATATATATTTTTCAAAGTTTAATTAATATTTTATGAAAACGAGTTAGGGGCTCCGCATAATAAAAGGAACAGAGAACAAAGAACAGAGAATAAGAATTTCAACCTATTAGAAACTGTGTATTCCACAATACATGATTTCTGATAGGTTGAAATTCTTATTCTCTGTTCCCTGTTCCTTTTATTGTGCGAAGCCCCTTAAAATAAAAATAAATATTTGTAATATTATGCGATAAATACTTCTATGAGAGTTGAATTGTTAATTTTATAGAACACAAGTTAACATTAAAACCACGGCTGTTCCATTTTTTATCCATCTGATAATTATATTCATATGTACATATAAAATTAGATGGAAATAGATATGTATATATAATTCTATTTTTTACGTCCATTTTATGAGATCAAAGAATACATTTTACTTGAATAGAAGAGTTCCTGCGATTTATTTTTAATCCTTCGATACCACTCTATCGTTTTATATTTATTTTTATGCAATATTTTTATACAATACCACATGGGTATTATATAAAAATATCGCTTAAAAATAATCATATTAACAAATGTATGTATTACTTTGTTAATAAAAAAAATTATAACGTAGCAAAATAAAAGAAACGAGTATGTCACACTAGGACATCGAAAGATTAAATATCATATAATTATGCTACTTACAACAAAAATCAAGATATTTACCTGGATAATTGCAGTCATGTTCGTCGCTACCATCTTGACAATCCTCCACAAAGTTGCATCGTTGAGATTCCAATATACATCTGTTTACGTCGCACGCGAACTCGCCAGCACTACAGCCTGTAAAACGTAAATCGTTATTACGTAAAGTAGATACTTTCATTACAATTTTATCACAATATACTTTTAAATTTGAAAAATGCGGTCGTATGTAATATTGATAAAAATACAAGAATTTATATTTTAACATAAAAAGCGTTAAAAAACATATGAGAATTTCATTCTCGTTAGCACATGCATCGATACAAAAGCTTACTAATTCTAATAATATACATACAATTTTATAAAACGAGAATAAAAGATGTAATTGAAACTTTCTAAGCATGGCTCATATATAACATTGCTTCCTTGTTTCAAAAGTAATCCAATTAAAATACATTATTTCCGAGTTATTATCATGAATGAGTCAAATAAACATTACCTTATTATTATCAATCACAAGAAAATAAACTAATTTAAGTCCATAAAAAATTGTCAAAATTGTCAAAATAAAAAAAAATGATTAAAAAAATCGGCACAACTTAAGAAGGGTGGTATTTAAAGAATTGTAAAACAAAAATAACAAAAATGACATTTGATCATGTTAAGAACATATCGTTTTTGCTGCGATATTATTTAATCACACAGTCAATAATTTTCTGTCAAGTTGAAAAATAATTTTTCCCTTTCTCTGGAAAACTTAATTCTTTGAATTATTCACTTTTGAAATAAGGAATAGACGTATACAGTAACGTATATATCCAATGTTGTTGATTGTGTATAAAAGGATACCACATTAGAAAAAGAAGCTTATACATACATATTTATGTATATACATACACACATTAAGAATACAAAATTAAATACACATCTTTAAATTAGAAGAACTGCTTCTGTTATCTTAAGTTACCGCGGATATAATTCCTATTGAAGTTTTTTAAAATTCTTTTATTGTAATAAAATTCAAAACTGTACAGTTTTTCGATTTTTAATTAAGTCATTTCCGTTAGAATGGTGAGAGGCGGTTCTTCTAGATCACCGACTTTTAGCGCCCGATCCTTGGCGAAGGTCAACCGGCTCAATCTGTACCTGGATGCGGGCAATCGATCTCGTCACCACCGTCATCGCAGTCCAGAACGCCATCGCACTGCTGTACCGAACAGATGTAACGACTGCCGTCGTGACAGCGTACCGTGTCATCGGCGCGGCACTTGTTCGAAGACGACCTCAGCGTGGACTCCTCGATCTGCTTATCGTCGATGTCCGGTACTTCCGGATTTACCGTGTGAGTATTCTCCGTCGGGAAATGTAGCGAGGGATGTTGTGATGCCACAGTGGTGTATTCAAAATCTGTTGTTTCGTTTATCAGCGTAGTTTCAGTGTCGACGGTTGCAACATGCGATTTTTACACGCTTGTTAGCGAAGAATATGAATTGGATGAAAAGATGACACAGTGATACTAGATGTTTCAACCAGTGCTTTCGTTTTGCTTGTAGTATTATTTCCCAAAAAACATACCAAGTAAAAAAAAAAGTCAAAGTGACTTTATTTTGATGTCATGAAAGTCAAAATGATAATTTTTGGTTACAACATTTGACTGTTCATTGACGTTAAAAATCAAAATAAAATCAACTAATTTTTTTATTAACTCTTGTATATTTCTTGGATTGAGTATAAAAAGATATATAAGTAGAAAAAATCTAGTTTTCCAGAATATTATACAGGGAAAGTACGATTTTGCTGAATTAAAAATTTAGGTAGATACAGATCTGAAAATATAACTTTGTTAGACTAAAATAATTATATAGAAAACTCTAGCATGATGAAAAAAACAATGCTACAAAAAGTTTTGACGTTCTAGCAACCAATTTGAGCATCCTACATAATTAAATATGATACTTCAGTAAAATCGTTCTTTCTGTATTAATCATTTTTGTGTAATATTCTTGTTCAAATAAATTTTAATTATACGCTCTATATTCTTCTAAATATAAGTATTTCTTTTTTATAAGTTATTTTACTGTAGTCACATAAATTGTACTAAAAAATAAATTTATAATGAACTGTGTTATTTAGGCAAGATTGAAAATGCTAGGAGAGAGTTAATTTAAAACGAACGATAATGAAGATAGAAGTAGAAAAGATGATAGACGGAAAATCTATAGTAGAGTTCGCCACACCGACGAGCTAAATCTCCATGAAAAATCTGAGAGATATTCAAAGATATTTTAAGAGACATGTATACGTAAACGCAATTCGTATTAATTGTAAATTAACGCAGTTAGAAAATTAATATAATAATAAATAGATCATGCTGATGTTTACGACGAAACTCATGCTTATACTTATATTACAAAGTACTGTATATTTGCACATAGGCCACATTGTAATTTTCGTTAATTAGAAGAAAAGGGTAAAAATAATGAGCGAGTTTTATAGATAAGCGCTATCAACAGTGATCTAGCATTATATACATTTTTCTACCCTTTGCAGGGAGAAGATCACTCAGTGCGAAGTTCTGCGTACTTACCGTCGCGTGTCTTATTCAATGAATCTGTCGGGCAGTTGTCCTCATCGGAACTATCGTTGCATTGCGATACACTATCACAACGGGATTCTAAAGGTACGCATTCACCGCTTCTGCATCTTAATTCTGTCATCTGATCACATTCCGGCTGCGTGTCTTTCTCTCCAGCTGTGTTCGAATGTCGCGTGTTGTGTTCGTGTGCATTCATTGCGTCGAAAGTAGGCGGAATAAGCGAATCGTGCCACCAGTCAGTGTTCATTTGAAAGGGAGAGGAGTTTGAAAAAAAGAAAAACAACTAATGAAAACAAAAAATTAATTAAGGAAGAAACTGGAATTATAAAATAAATACATTTATAAATTAAAGTGATAATAATGAACTTAATAAAAATCTTAAAGAATAAAAAATATAGATTATGTAATTGGAGATCGTGAAAATTCCGAGTAAAGTTTGCAATTGAAACAAAAATTGCATTCCTCGTGCATTTCTATGCGTATCAATATTCTAACAATAATCTAACAATAATCTAACAATAATTCTAACAATAGTCTAAACACACCGAAATCGTGCGTTTTACCAAAATGATCGATTTCAATGTTAGATTCGGTATTCACATCTCACTTTTATCAATAAATATACATTTAGTGTATAATTTAGTGTATAATTTACATCATATATATATACTATAGAATCTAAGAAATAAATGCGCGCATTTATCGATAAAAGTGAGATGTGAATAAGGACCATTGTCTTTTCGGTTGTTGCGTATAATTTTTTTCCGATCGCAGCTATCAATCCCATTCGTTGAGCAGTCGATCGTTCGATATTCACCGGATCTTCGTACGTCCTATATTCGACTTTTCGCAAGCTAGTGGCATCATGGAAAGCTGAACGAATTACGAAGTTTAGTTTCGAAAGCTCCAACGTGAAATCGATCATTTCCATGTCGTTAAGCGATAGCCGCCTAAGATGGAAATACCTTGGAATATCCTGAACGTGAATCCCTCCGGACCTACTTGGATACTGCCCAAGGAATGATATTGCAGCTGTTGCTCTAGAATAGCACGCACTTCGAGCTCGTCCGTGAATGTCGAACCAATGTCTAGAGTAACTTGCGACGTAAAAGCGTCGGTCGTTGGCCTGAAAGAGAAATTTTAGTTATTAAACACAATGGAGACAGGACTTTAAGAAACTAAGTTGGACTAAATCATACTTACGATATCTTGACGACGCTGGCGAAATGATTGTATCCTGGAATGTGACGATTGTACAAATTCTCGACGGCGTGTGTAAGATTGCTACTCAATTCTCGGTATTCAAGACTGTTTCTGTCAGCGTATTCTCGTCTGTAGGGCTCGCCAACTGTCAATGTTATTCGATAGAAACCTAAAAGAGAAACATTCATTAGTAATAAGTAATTGATTTCATAGAAACATATCAGTAAATTATATTTATATTTCTTTTATATATATTTATTTTCTAAAGAGGGTATTTTATTTCAAATATCACTTCTATTTCAGCCTCTTGATGTATTATCCTTCATCTGTTTATCTACTTTATAAAACTAATACTCTCTGACGTTACTAATACTATGTTTGAAAAAGTTAGTGATAAAAAAAGAGACAAAAAAGTTTATTTTTATTTCTAAAGATATCGACAAGATTTTTTACATGTTTTAAAAAAAAGGATTCTGGTAATCGGAAAAATAAAAATTTCTACATTCAAATAATATGTCCTAATTTCTTATTACCATTAAAAAGATTCTTATTACGAAAATATAGCGTATTTTTTTACTTTCACTAAAATTTAAACAAATAATAGACTTTAATAATATTAAACAATTGATATAAACATTATATAATAATAAAATTAATATTAACTACACAATTTTTGGATTAAAATATTTTTGATACATGAATCGCACATTGGCCAAATCGGTCAATTCCTTTTTGAATATTTAAAAATTTTATTGTCAAAGCGCTTGATAGGAATCAATCAAGCACTTTGATAAAATTAAAACATTCAAAATGTGGAGTTAACCGATGGTGAATGAGCGGTTCATATAGAATAAGTCTTAATATAAAGCTGTTTATTTCTGGTATTGATGTTATAAAAATAGATACCAAAATATTTTTAAAAATCTTTGCAATTTGGATCGATAAAATTTATGTACGGCAGACAAATTGTTATGATAAGTTTTATTATTTTTCTTTATTATTATTATATGTATATTGTTTAAGAAATTATTATATACTATTAGTACGCTATTTTATAATTATAAAGTTAATAAAGCTTTAATAGATTAATCTCTCTCAAAAAAAAAAAAAAAAAAAAAAAAACAGAGACAAATAATGAATTAAACTCTGTTCAAAAAATTTTACTTCATTCTTCAATTTTTTAAATTAATGAAATTACAAATAAAAAATTAGAAACTTACGTGCTTTGCCATCAGCGTTGCGATGTGTGTTTCCTGAGTTGGGAGAGTAATCCACTTCGCCTGCGCTGCCTTCGATCTCTCCTGAACCAGCCAAATCTTCATCATCGGTATTTCCGTACGTTAGTGGTATTCTTTGACTTTCTGCGGGGTTATTAATTTCATTTTCGTGCTGTAAAGACGTAATAAATTTCCATGTAATAGATTGAATATCATAACTGAATAAAACGTTAAAAAACACAAATGTTTAAATTGTTCCTTAACCTTGTACCTATCCTTCTATAGATTTATTATTTTAATTATTTTGTAAAGACAAAAGGACCACCATTTGAATGAAAAATATTCGTGCAATTTAACCCTTACCGTACAAGGGGGGGTCACTAGTGACCAAGCGATTCCTGTTCGTGCAAGTTTCTTTGAGTCTTTCGGTAATTATAAATTACATTACATTTTATTATTTTTCAAAACGAAGTGCTAATATTTATTCTAGAAAGTTAAAAATATGTTGGGAAAGCTTTAAAGATTTTTTGAATCAATCTGAATAAGTGAAAAAAACGGACGAATTCTATTGCTCCCGTTTGTATGGATGAGACACCAAATTGTAGCTGATACGGTAAGGGTTAATTAAATGTGACAGGTAAAAATTCAAAAGGTAAATATTTTTGAAGCGATGTTTCATACCTCATCTGCATCGTCATTGTCTTCGTTCTTCTCGAGAACCAATCTTTGGATGACACCGATACCCGTTTTGGCATTTGGCACTTCAGGCTGATCAAGAGTATGATTCCCTTCATCTCCAACGTTTAAGATGACGGATTTGTCAATATCTTGATTTTGAATCTCATTTTCTCCTTCTTGATCTATCGGGATCAATATAGAATTTGGTAATTAAAAAATTGAATAATGACACAGCTTAAAAAGAATAATGCAAGTGTTTTCAATTTCGTAATCCTAACAATAAAAATTTACTATAATATAACAATGGAGTTTTTTTCTAATTGTACTCAATTAAGAAGGAATTGATACCTGACAGCGGTGGTGTAGTTGTGGTCGTGGTCGTGGATAGCGATGTAAATAAATCCCAAACTCCTCTCTTTATCCTGTGAAAAAAAGAATTGTCCTGATGCGTTTCGATCAATGGTGCTTGAGCCGCAGTTTGTTTGCCCTCTGGATCGAAAATCAAGTCGTCATCCTGAAAAAGCAGATCGACGTTAAAAATTATGAAACTTTATAAAAAAATAACAATTATTTTTCTATTGATAAAAAATAGTTATAATATATAGACAATAATATAATTATAATATATAAATGTAATGCCTCTATAATTAATCCACCGTTCCTATAGAAAATTTACACGAGCTTATAAACCCAATCTTTTCATGAAACTCGAAGTTTTTGTGGTATACTTGAATTTTTCAAGAGGTTTTATAGATCTCCCCCGCATTCGTTACAATTTTGTACTTATGACAAATTCATAAGTCACTATCGTTACTGTAAATTATAAAATTGGACAATTGTCTCTCTATCGGTAATAATTATAATATATATATCACATAACAATTTCCCCCTCTAATTAATCCATCGTCTTTACAGAGGATTTTCGCACCAGCTTATAAATCTTTTTATGAAATGTAAAACTCAAACTGTCTCTCCGGTTATATGTCAAACGGTTTCATAAACTTTCCTCCGTATTCGTTACAATTTTTTTGCCACTTATGACAAATGCATAAGTCACTATCTCATCGGGTGCCCGAGTACCTGCCACCTAGCAACCACATGTGGCCGTGTACGCGCGCGCGAGCGGCAAAGGCACGTACGTGTGAAAGGCCATTGAGCGTGTATATCACCAAGTATCCTCACGTGTTCCTCATAAAGAACCAATTCTCACCTAAACACACGATATAAATTCAGGATCGTCGGGCCATTCTACCAGTAGCAGCGCGTCGTGATTCCGTAAGAACCGCGCGACCGGCAAACTGCCCAGGATTCGAGTACGCGGGTCAATGACGTAGTTCGTACGGGATGAAAATGGAGAACCGGCGTACCGTATGGCGGATATAAGCCGCAGGAGCCAACCGGAATAACGTATCGTTATAGGCGAATACCTGACGATCTTGGGGTACGTACAACCCGCCTGGTTATGCAAGCGCGCTACCGTTACAGCATAAGTATGAATAATACACCGTAGGTATACCACCTACGAGTGGTGAGATCTTACGGGCGTTTCTTATGTACCAATGGAAAGGCGCCGACGATCGATTAACGAATGTTTTTATTTAAATACATAATAAAGAATAGCTCAAAAGATTTAAATAAAAGAAATTAAAGTAAGAAGAGCTACGAGCCAAAACAAATAAATTTTAATATATACGTGATACAGTTAAACATAAAAGTAAAAACAAGATAAAAATATATATGTCTACATAAAACTAACGTAATGTTTTTATTTATATTCACGTCTTGAATAAATTCTCTCATCGTTCTATTTGCATACTCTCATATTCGCGAGTGACGGTGAATCAATAAAATTAATGAAAAGTCGATTTTGTTAAAATTTCCTAAACCTTAACACTGAGAGAAATGATATTGTTGTAGGAACAAATCAAGAGAAAACAAATGTGATATTTGTTTAAAAAATCGATCGATTAATTACTATTGCAAATTAATTATTTGTCATTCGTTAATATGACAAATAATCAATAGTATAGCTTGCAAATAAGAGGCTCATATATTAGGTGTTAAACTTAATTCCTGTCGTTTTTCGTCTCCAAAATTGATTTGTTTCGAAGGGAAATACCTTAATCAAAGTATTATATAAAGTATTATTAATTAGTAATAAAGTAGAAAATGGAGGAAATTACTTTGATTAAGGTTCATTC
>NW_017297114.1:0-501 GCF_001594075.2 Trachymyrmex cornetzi
ATGTATAGAGAAGGTTCACTTTGGATTGAAACTGATGATATACAAGTTACAAAAAAACAATGGAGCTAAAGCCTAGAGCTGCTAAAAACATTTCTACATTATTTTTAGAAAATGTTGATAATAAATAATATGTTCTAGTAATACGCACACGTGTGAAGAGATATATTATTAATCATATAAGAATATAAGATGTTTAACACTACAAAATGTGTGATATCTTAACAAAATTACCTTTTTAAAAAAAGGTAAAAAAAAGGCGCCAAGTGTTCATGTACTTTCCATAAAAAACTGTACTTTACATAAACTAAAAAAAAAACCGTTACATAAATAATAAAACATATAATTGTGATTATAAAACACATAAACATTATAAAACACATGTTGCTTGTTTGGGCAAGCGTAGGAAATTTAAAACATGTAATTGTGATTATAAAACACATCCATAATAAAAAAGTTCATGTGTACCATGAAGTGTATCGAATATATCAGTGGTATTGTTGA
>NW_017297115.1:0-500 GCF_001594075.2 Trachymyrmex cornetzi
TTTGAAGTGGTAAACACTTTGCGTAAGATTTATGATAAGAATTCAGTTATTGAATACGAATTAATAATGTGCGCTTCAGGTAATATTGTATATAATGCATTATACAAAAAAAATTAATGCATATTAAAACAGTATATCTCAGTGTCCGTAATTATTTAAGTTATTAATATATATAATAAAAAAACAATTGGTGGAACCAAGATGCGAAATGTAATCGCATAAGGGGGAAGAAGATGACGGTGTGTAAGAGGAAGAGAGACAGTAAGTATTAGTGGTAAGTAATAGCGATAACCGATAACGTGAACATACATAAATAATGTGCAACAAACGTTGTTCATCATGTCAAAATCTTTTTCCATTGACGTTAACATTGTAGACGAGCGTCAATTGAAGGGAAAATTGCAAGTATGTTTATATATATAAGTAACTTTATACACGTATATATATACAGGGTGGGGAAAAAGTATGGAAGCAAACAATTATTTCCGAAACTATTCATT
>NW_017297116.1:0-1058 GCF_001594075.2 Trachymyrmex cornetzi
GTCTCAAAATGATCTCAAGAATCTCCCCTTAAACGTCATTCGTCTCTTTTCTGGACACCCTGTATATCGCATATAAAGACATTACATATTGCACATTACGGATTGACTTTTATTGTCTTCCAGCAACTTGAAGACATAAATAATTCCGTTTGACTTCACCATCAGCAAATTCTTGCCCTTCATCATTGTACTCTTGATCTTCTCTATTATCATTTTCTTCCTCATATTCTGGTTCTCTTCCTTCTTCTATAAATTCTTCCATATTATCATCCATGCCTTCCAAGCAAATATTATGAAGGACACAGGCTGCCATAATAAAAGATGGTATTAAATCCAGACGAGACATGTCAAGAAATTTCAATCGTCTGAATCTTCCTTTTAAAAGAGCAAAACCTCTTTCTGTACTTTGTCGCTTTTGTGATATCACTTTATTAAACACCTTCTGCTCCTAAAACAACCATTATATTAATCAGAAAATGGAAAGGATATTTATGAAAATGTACTTAATGTTGCTGTCTCTACTTACTTGTGTGAGACGTCCATTATCTCGAAATGGAGGAATACACCAAGTCAAAACAGGATATGCTTTGTCACCCACAATAAATTCACCGTTAGGAAAAAAGATAGAGGAATCTCTAGAAACTTCTTTATAAAGATCTGAGTTACGGAAAATTCGATAATCTCCTACTGAGCCAGGGTAACCCACAAAACAATCAATGAAGACTAAATTTGCATCACAAGTTGCCTGAAGAACCACAGCATATTGCAATTTCCTACACTTATAATGAATAGCAATTTCCTAAAAAGAAATAAAAACTACAAATATGATATACTTTTTTTATCAAATAAAACAAAATTCAAATAACTAAATGTAAAAAAAAATACCTGAATATTCGGTTGCTTTATAAATATGTAAGAACCATCGATAGCTCCTATCACACCAGGCAGAGATCTTCCAAGAGACATAAAAGTCTCTTTTGAAGCTGTCAATTTTGGACCAGTAGGCCATCTAATGACTTCATTTGCAATACTATTCAATGTTTCAACAACACGGCGCA
>NW_017297117.1:0-1816 GCF_001594075.2 Trachymyrmex cornetzi
CCGTTTCTTAAGACATTACATAAGACGACCTTAAAATGATCTAAAAATAAGAACCAACAATGAATACTGGTCAATAAATTATGAATCATAACAAAAATATTTCACGTTCATAATATATTCAAAAATTGAACTTTCACTTGGATATGCACAACCGTAAGATGTCATTCCTCATTGTATGATTCCTATTCTTCATAATTTGTCAATTTTCTCTCTCAACTGGAAATGTATTATTTAACTGTATTTCTTAAGAAATTTGATGTGGAATAGCTTCAGCGTTTCGAGCATTGTTTCGATTTTCTTCTTTTGCGGCAGTATCGTAGTGCGGAAATGATTCGTACCAGGTATTTGACCGAAGTACGAACCCGGGAGCACTGAAATCCCAGTATTCTCTAATAATTCGGACGCGTAGAAGACGTCTGGTTCCTGGCCTTTCGCTCGTGCTGCCTCAATCGCCTTCGATGGCAGCTCGAAGCGTGGAAACGCGTACGGCCCATCGGCGGATTTGCCTCGAAAGAAAAAAATATTGTAAAAATATCGAATAGCTTTCATTATCTATTTCGCGAAAGGATAGTTACTTTATATCCTGGAATATTATTGAGTATGTCGTCAATGAGCTGCGATTTCTCCGCAAGTGAACGCAAGAATTTTTCCTTCTCCTTCTGGAATAGTTCGAACGATTGCTCATTCGATCGCGGTGGAGTCATCACAACGTCCAACACAATCTGGCCGAGCACGGTAGGATATATCGTAGAAATTGACCTCAATAGCACCTTCATCACTTTCGGATCCATGTTGATGATTTCAGCGTAACCGCCACGGATCCCACACTCACCATATATCCTAAAACCGAAATGCTTCAACATGGAATGCTTCTACATGTAATTTCCCGAAAAATCAATTCAAGGATTTAACTTGATAACTACACGAACAGAATTTTCTTTTAAAATTTACCCTAAAAATATGGTAACTGTGGTACAATACAATATTAAAAAAATTTTTACCATCCACTTCAGTAAAATTAATTAAACTTATTTTATACTTTATTGTAGTTTTATTAATGAATGAGAGAGATTTACATTAAAATTCTTCGAAATCGGAAACAATGTTGTCCCACGCCTATCATATTTTTAGGTAAACTCTATGAAAATATATTAGATGATGAAAGTCCCAATAATTTTATTGCAAAAATTCCAGCCTAAACATTAATTTTCTGTGTTTGAACTTTCATTCATATGTATGTAAGTTTCCAAGCAAAATTTGTATTGGAAATACATACTTATCTTTTTAATATTGCATATGTGTGTATCTATTTATACCAGTTTAAGTTCTTTTAACTAATTGTTTAATATTTCTTCCGCTTTCTTCTCACTATTTGCTTAAAAATTTCCATCTTTTTTATTCAGTATTCTGTCTGTCGTTGTAATTGGCTTTGACAGAAAAAGAAAAAATCAAAATCGAAAAGTTATCCGCCCATCCAACTCCAGGGCTCCGTTGAGTGTTTCTCGAAATATTTTAAACGTTTTAGACACATTTTTTAATTTCGCTGATTACAGCGCCATCTGTCATCAAAAAAATGTTTGTAATAGGTAAAATTTATGTAACTTTTTCTGAAGAAGGGAAACCTGCAATAAAAATGGGGGTTCCCATTTAAAATTTTAAACTTACCCTCTCTTTCACCCACAGCGGGTGGGGGTGGGGGGTTATGTTAGATATCAACAGATAGCTTTTTTGAAAACATTGAATACGTATATTTTCAGATTTCTGATCCGATGTGTATTTCTCGAGATATTCGACCGTTTCCACACTTTTCGGACAC
>NW_017297117.1:2391-3052 GCF_001594075.2 Trachymyrmex cornetzi
CCACGATTTTTAAAATGGAAATATATAATTTTTTTCGTAATATGATTTCTCTATAATCATTCTGCATGTAAAAGTATTATGTTAGATATATAAAGAATTAATAATTTATGAGATATTATAGACACATTTCTCTGGCACATATAATTGACATGACACATTAAATATCTCGGAAAGCACTAATTTTTTGATAATCGTAATATCCTAACACTTTTATGAATAGAATAAAAGAATGAAAATAGAAAAGAATGAGATAAATCAAGTGTAAAGATAACATATATTTGTTTGTTTAACAGAATTATTCATTGTGCCTAAGTATTTTTTTGGTATAAGTTTAAAAATTTAGCGACTTCTTTCACCAATTTCAATAATCTTGACATATATTTTCAAATAAAATTTATGATATTAAAATATATTTAACACTATATTTTTTTCAAAGTGGAGTAAAACAAATAAATTTTCTGCTTTAAAACACACAAATTCTCTCCTTTGATACACATATTCTCTGCTTTACAGTACAAATTCTTTACCTTAATGTCACAAACATTCTGCTTTCAAAACGAAATTACTTTAAGAAAAAAGTAGCTAAGTTAGAATATGATAAAGCAGGGGAAAAGTGGATCTTTTAAGAAGAAAGTGAATTTTAAACTCAGAAAAAAATGAA
>NW_017297117.1:3139-5191 GCF_001594075.2 Trachymyrmex cornetzi
TTTATTTGAAATGAAAATATTAAACATACTTCCAAATTTAATTTTCTTTGCAGGGACTGTGCGTCTAATACGTCCTTAAATTGTACAGTAACATTTTAGATGCCTCGATCTTCTCCTAAAAAAAAACGATGTAGCAGAAAATGTTCAAAAAGTATTCAAAATATTATGTCACCCTTGAAAACGTTCCACTTTTATCTGAAATACACTTTTTCGTATCGTTTTCAGATAATTTGATGCAATAGTTGATATGAGACACCTTATATATGTATATACATTATAAGGATAATTAATTTCAATTAGAAGAAATAATCATACGTTGTGAACCGCAAGTAATAAAACACTACAGTTAATATCGAATTCTACGTTAAAAATATAATTTCCTTAGTATACTTCTGGTGTATGTCTTTCAGTTTGATTAATTATTACAATTACAATTTACTTACAGGCACGTCCACCTACAACTGTGCCTTATATCACAAAACTAAACAAAGTATTGAAAGTACAAATGTCAATACATATGGTACGGTACTTTTATAAAGCTTTAGCTGCCTGTCTAATGATGTATAATATAATTGAATATCGGTATATATCGAAATTTATTGATGGTTTAAGCTATTTATGTACATTGTTTGATTTCGTTTTGAGTACCATTCTATTTCTCACATTATACTACATATGTCAAAGTGTTTATAATGAGGTATATATTATAATAGAACAAATGAATTAATAACTAGTCATTACTAAAATAATAAACACAAGCAACAATAAAATTACACACGTCAACGCTTTATTTAAAATTTTATTCATTGAATGCAAAGTTTTCAGATTTACTACAAACTTTCGATTTATGTTGATATAATTTCAGATAAATGAGACAGTAGCAATTCTTCACAAATTGTCCAGTTATAATCTCGATGAGGATTTACGTAAACAGGTAAATAATTACAATAAAATTTAATTTTATAATTTTAATTTCTTATGCGTAATTTTACTAGACTAAAAATCTGGATAGCAACATATATGTTATTGAATGAGTGTGTACAAAATTGAGATATTACATAACAATTGTATTATTCTTTTATATATTTTAGAATACTTGTACACACACATTCTAACGCCACACGTAAGGACAAGCTAGAAAAAGTTTCAAAAATTTTTTATTTTATATAACAGAAGCGAATTTTTAAAAGTTATTTCATATTATCAATATTCTAATATCATACCTCATCGTACTGTCAATATTCTACTATCATACGATCTGTATCCTACTATCACCCTACAAATATTCTGCAAAATTAGCTCAGAACATTTTGGCATATAGAATTGATAATAATCTATAAGGGTTTTGTAGCTGGTGTTGATACGTACAAGTATCCTAAAAATACATATAAAAGAATACAATATGTTAAATTCATAGTATTGTATTATATTCATTTTGAGTTATTTATTGTTTAACCATTTTTCTGTATATCGGCCTTGCTTGTACTCAATATGTAGTTAATTTTACTATAACATTGTGGTTAAATAACTTAACTCTTGAAAATGTATTAAACTTGACTCAAATTTAATTTATTATATAGTAACAATAAGTTCAAACATTAATATGATCGCTTTACTTTGAAACTAAAAAATGGATTGATTTTGACACATATTGAAGTTAAAAATAACAAAATGTTATTGAAAGTAAGGGATAGGTTTCCTCTTTAAGGCTCCTTACTACTCAGCCAAGAATTCTACGGTAGCGATACAAAGTCCGGGCACAAAGATGGTCGCAACTGTTTCTGACTGAGTCGTAATCGTAAGTCGTTGTGGTAAGTCAATGCACAATGATTTTACGTATGTCGTTTACGTAAAATCATTGTGCGTGACCTACGACAATGACTTACAATTACCACTCAATCGGAAACAGTTCCGACCATCTTTGTGCGCGGACTGTCAGACGGTCTGGCGAAACCGTCAGTCGTACATTCAACATAGTTAAGGCCATGGCACATAAAAAAACTTAAGGCGTAAGACTTAAGCAGTAAGCGAATCGACCAATCACAATAGAGA
>NW_017297117.1:5632-8695 GCF_001594075.2 Trachymyrmex cornetzi
AAAACAATTAATAAAACCATAAAATATGTATTACAGGCAACAGGAGTCGACGCTGGTTATCAATTAGCGCAATTTTTCTTAAAACTAAAAATATAAACCTTAACTTTGAACGTTTCCACTCATAGTTTGAGTCTTCATCAGCAGTCTTTCCTCCTACGCATCGATTCTGTATCCTGAAACGAGGTGAAAATTACAAAAGTGGGTGAATTTACTAGAATACTGATAATTTCATTGGTCAATAATTAGTAAATTTGCTCAATTTGGAATTTTCACCTTGATTGAAGATACAGAATCGACCGCCTAGTGCAACGACTTACCTCACAACATTAAACGGTTCAATTTTTGAGAGGAAAAACGTTGGAGATATCATTTTGTCATGCAATATTCCAATCGTTGCGCTAGGGGGAAAGATTGCTGATAAAGACTCAAACGTTCAAAGTTAAGGTTTATGTTTTTAGTATTAACAAAAATTGCGCTGATTGATAACCAGTGTCGACTCCTATTGCCTGTAATACATATTTTATGGTTTCATTAATTGTTATAAATTAATGTGTCATTCCTCGCTTCTGACGTCACGATTTCAACACGGCCGCTGCGACTAGTCAGCGGAGCCTTAATATCTGCGACAAAGTAATATAATTAATGTTTTATAATAATGTCTTAAATTTACTCATGCTTTTGATAAAATTTATGCAAGTATACGAACTGTTAAGAATAATAGTATATACTTAACGCTTATTAAATTATTTATTTCAATTAGATTTGGTAGTTTATATGTTGCAAATAAAACAGAGAGAGGTAAAATTTGGGTTGGGACATTTCTACTTTGGATATAATTTTATCTGTTGGGTACGTCCTATTTTAAATAAAAGTATAAAAGTATATAATAAACGTATATATACATACATAAATACATATATAAATATATACATATATATACAGAGTGGAACAGTAACTCTGTTCACTTAGAATATTTCCCCTATTTTTAGAGGTATGTAATAATATATTTATCGAAGTGTGTGTGTGTGTGTGTGTGTGTGTGTGTGTGTGTGTGTGTGTGTGTGTGTTGTATAGCATCATGGGCAGGGGAGGGGGTACAATATACTAACAGTTTTTCTATGGATGGAGGCGCTTCGGAGATTTCAAGATCACCTCCATTTTTTTAAATGGAATCGAATGATTTTTTTACACAATACGATTCCTCTAATTATTCTGCATATAAAAATATTAAACAAGCGTATCAAAAAATCAATTATTTACGAGATATTTTATACTTTATTCTGGCATATATTAACATTAAACATTTAATAATTTATTAAGCATTAATTTTTTCATAATCGTACCTCAATACTTTTATAAACAGAATAATGAGATGAATTAATTGGTGGATGAAAAACAGATAGTTGCTTTAAAATAAATATGTATGTAAAAAGAATAATTTTTTAAATAAGTAGCTATGTGTTTTCCCAGTGAGAAATGCCAATATAGTCGGTATCGAATCGATGTTGATTCGACATCGAAGTCATCAAATTGTCGTCGAATTAACGTCTATTCGACATCTCGATTTTATTGTCATTTCTCACTGGGTTCTTTCCATCAATTGATTCATTTTATTATTCTGATTACAAAGGTATGAAGAATTACAAAAAAATTAATAATTTACGAATTATTTAGTATTTTATGTCAATATATGCCAGAATAAATTACAAAATATCTCGTAAATTATTGACGTTTTGATATCATTACCTTAATACTTTTATATGCAGACTAATTAGAGGAATCATATTGTGTGAGAAAAGATCATACAATTCCATTAAAAAAAATGAAGGTGATCTAGAAATCTCCTATAACGCTTCCACTCATAGAAAAACTACTACCAGTTTATTGTACCCCTCTTCATGCTATATACAAATTCGATAAATATATCATTTCATATCTCTAGAGATAGCGGAAATATTCTAAGTGGAGAGAGTTACTGCCCCAACCTATATATATACACTACGCAACAAAATTATCGCAACAAAATTTTTCATCGAAATTTTCCTATTTTTCAAATGCGCATAACTTAGTTAATTTTCATCGTATCAAGACGATTTTTTTTTCATTTTATAGGTAATTATCTGTATTTTAAGAAAAACATAATGCGAAATTAGGTGCAATTTGATGCCGCATCTCCATGTTTTGATAAAGCCCAAGAATTTTTTTTCTTAAAAAATTCGATTGTTTGACGCGCTACCCGGATCGCCTCGATTTTTTTTCGAAAATACCACATAGACGATCGTAAAGTGGACTTTTCAACAAACAATTTGAAAAAAATTCGAATCTCTACGATTTTTTTTGACCAAGTAATGCCATTTTGAAGTTATTCGGGCATTTTTAACGAATACCGCCAGCATTAGCATTTCCCGATACGTACCGCGAGGAGGTTGCTGGTCGGACTTTACGCATCATTTTGGCCCTGAAAAGGACCGATTATGTAAACCATTTATCAAATTAGGGACCCCGTGGCTCGTCACTTTTACAGTATTTTCTGACTCCAAACCCTATTTGCCTAATGCCAGGGCGGTTAAGTGTTAGAGGCATTCAATACCGTGTATTGCCACCTCGGCGTCGGATAACCTCTCCTAAACGTTCTTGCATATTAATGCATATTAATGCTCTGATTGAATCTTGAGGTATCTCGTGCCAGATTTCATGTAGAGCTCTCTCAAGCTCTCGCAGATTAGTAGGCCTCTCCAAGTTACGTAATCTCCTACCCACCATGTCCCGTACATGCTCAATAGGAGTGAGGTCTGGGCTGTTAGATGGATGAGACTATCAATCTCGAGATTATCAATCAACGATTTATCCAACCAACCTAATAAAACCGAATTTTATTGTTGATTTGATGGATACACCAGGAAATTTTATTCCAATTGGAAGTCCTTGTTCAAAATTATATGGTACTATTAAAACAGTAACTTATAAAATATTGCTATTGGAAACTGATTTATTATTATAAGGATTATAATATGGCAACAATTTTTTAATAAAATAATATTTTGATTTTAATCAATCATATAA
>NW_017297117.1:9329-9584 GCF_001594075.2 Trachymyrmex cornetzi
AAATTGAAAGTGGATTCTATATAAATAAAAAAAAAATAAATAATCAAACAGATTGGTTCACGCGATAGACAGTTTAATTACGCGTATTTTAAAAAAAAAACATTAAGATTCGTTGAAAATTGACTGAGTTATCACGGTCGCTAGCTCGAAAAACGTTGTTTTCCAGAAAACGCGTTTAAAGTTTTAAGGATACTTATCGTGCACTGCAACGCGAAAAACGCGGGAGACACAAAAACGCACACGTGTTTCTCGTAC
>NW_017297117.1:9732-10853 GCF_001594075.2 Trachymyrmex cornetzi
TCGGAGGCTCATAACTTTTGAACCGTTACGAATTTCGATTTGCCCTTTTTAACATGATATTCTAGACAGTTATAGCTATCGAATTCCGCAAAAAAAAATGTTGACCAAAATTTGATCCAACTGACGAGAATGTACCCTTAAGGTAAATCTTTGACAGTTACTCATTTGATTGCTGACTGTCGCTTTGTTACATATATATAGTTGTTACTAATTATGGTTGCGGATATACTGCAAAATTATTTTAATTTTTAAGTGAATATGTTCACGGTTTGATGGGTGAGTGATCATTTTAACGTTTTTAATTTTTTTTTTTTTTTACTTTTTTCTTTAATAATTTAATAATGGTTGGATTATTTATATAGAATCCACTTTCAATTTATTTGGTCGCCTGATCTGTTAACCTGGTGTCGATATAAATGAAGCGGAATGAAATGGGCACTCTCCTATCAAATCACCTAAGAATTTGATTGTATATGGATCAGATACATTGAGGATGGCTCGAATGTAAGCCGAAACGTCTGGTTTTTTGGTACTTAATAAATCTTTTGCTCGCACGAATTACAGCGATATAACTCTCAGTTGCCTGTTTCTTTATTTATATTTTGACCTTTTCGAGAGTTTATTTGTATTTCTTATATTGCATATCGTAATATTTTTTAGCATTTGCTTATCTTTTTCAAGCGTCAATTATTTTTTATTTATTAGCAATAGCTCTGCATATTTTATTAACGTCGTTAAATAATAAAACGTGAGACATAAAGTAGGATATATACCTACAAAAAGGGATATATACCTAAAAATCAATTCAAAGTGTAATATCATAAGAATTGCCTTATTTTTTACAGGAGATAGTAAAGAGCATTATTTTTCATGAAAAAAATCAATATCATGCTCAATTGAAAATAAATCCAAAAATGATAAAAGATTTGATGACCTTATGAGGCATTCTTTTACAAATCGAACACTTTTTTTTTCGACATTTTTAAATCGCTTCAAACTTTTTTTACCAATTGTAGGTATAAAATAAGCGAACACGTTGTTACGTCCTGAGCGCGAGATTTCGGCGGTCTCGAGACGCGACACGTGTTCGCGGGAACGCGAGCGCGGAGCGGGGCGCGCGG
>NW_017297117.1:15195-16523 GCF_001594075.2 Trachymyrmex cornetzi
TATATACAATACTTATTTTGAGTATTAAAAATATACTAAACAACAATTATTTAAAATAAATAAATAATCACTACTTTTTATTATTAAATATTTGTAAGACGTGAACATTTTTAAAAAACGCTGTGACGGAAATAATGTTGAGTAAAGTAATCGAATAAACATATATGGTCAGAATTTTCCTCTCGGATGAACCTGACCTTGACATATGTCGTCATAAAAAAATGACGGTAAAATTGTAACATAAAAAATAAGAGTAAAATCATTTTGAAAAAATAATTCGAATTTTTCATTTTTTTTCTTTTTATTTGACATTCAAGAAAATAAAAAAAATTAACATAGACTATTAATTCTAGTTTGTGCGATAATGATATGTTCTCTGAGTATAACCGTAAAAGTAGAAGTCAGTCGGACTAATAGTTTTTGGAATCGTGAATACCATATTCGAAGCAAGGTTTCGAGAAAAACGCGAATAAAGTTCTGAAACATTTTAGTACAAGTGCTGCTCCGTTTTCCGTTAGGAGCGAAAGTGACACTCAGAAGGGAAGGAAACTCTGCTCTATTAAATAGAATCGTTCTACAATGGATTCGAAAAGTTGAATATAAATAATGGCGAGCGCCGGTAATAACAGTAATTGATTGGGGCGCGCTATTTGAATCGATCGAGTGACCCCAAACATTACGTCATTTTATCTCGTATATTGTGGACAATTTTGGTTTCTCCCAAAAATCGTTTTTGTGGCATATTCTTAAGACTAAGTTTTCAAACAAAACAAACAAAAATCGATTTTTTTTAACCCTTAAAACTAAAAACCTACTTAAAATGCATTTGTTTAATGTTTTTAACAATTGCTTAGCAATTTCATGTAACATTTCCCTGCTTATCACTGATTGCCAAGTTGTTACTTTCTGTATGGCGCGTAGTATTCAGGTGGCTTTCTTTTTCGTTATCAAAAATTATAAGTTTTGGACAAAACACATTTAAAAATTCTGCTGCTCATATATGTATAAATATTACATTGAAATATAAAAAGTAAATAATTGAATTCTAATTTAGACCGACTTCTGATTATATATTAATGCAATTAGCGTTAATATGCTTATACATAATGTATATGTTATAATGTTAATAAAAGATAAAACTAAGCCTTTTTTATTCAGATGCATAAGCTCCAGATTTCATCGAGTCAATGAACGTTTACGTGTATTATATTCTGATCTGTTCGAAAGCAGTGCAGATTACAGAAGACAAAACAGATCCATTGTGCATCAGCGGATAACAGAACCTAAAGATCACAATCAATATGTTACATGGATTTTAATGTAATAAT
>NW_017297117.1:16578-17458 GCF_001594075.2 Trachymyrmex cornetzi
ATATATATATATATATATATACAAGATGTCTCAATCTAACTTTCACATCGACATATTTCAAAAAGTATTAAAAAAATTGTTTTCTATTAATGTGCAACTGCTTCGAGCGAGGCCTATTGTGATCACCTTATTCTTTTCTAAATAGAGATACGATGAAAGATGCAATGAAAAAGATATAATGTATATCCGAACTTTTTAAAATGGAAATATATGATTTTTTACGTAATATGATTTCTCTATAATCATTCTGCATGTAAAAGTATTAAGTTAGATATATAAAGAACCAATAATTTATGAGATATTATAGACACATTTCTCTGGCACATATAATTGACATGACACAATAATATCTCGGAAAGCACTAATTTTTTGATAATCGTAATGTCCTAATACATTTATGAATAGAATAATGAGATAAATCAGGTGTAAAGATAACATATACTTGTTTGTTTAACAGAATTATTCATTGGGCCTAAGTATCTTTTTGGTAAAACTTAAAAAAATTAGCGACTTCTTTCACCAATATTACAATAATCTTGACATATATTTTCAAATAAAATTGATGATATTAACATATATTTAACACTTCGTTTATTTCAAAGTGGAGTAAAACAGATAAATTTTCTGCTTTAAAACACAAATTCTCTCCTTTGATACACATATTTTTTGCTTTACAGTACAAATTCTCTAATACACATATTTTTTGCCTTACAGTACAAATTCTATGTCTTAAAGACACAAATATTCTGCTTTTAAAACGAGTTACTTTAAGAAAAAAGTAGCTAAGTTAGAATATGATAAAGCAGGGGAGAGGATCTTTTAAGAAGAAAGTGAATTTTAAACTCAGAAAAAAATGTATTCCTGAAAATGAATTCACACA
>NW_017297118.1:0-212 GCF_001594075.2 Trachymyrmex cornetzi
TTGTCCAGTTATAATCTCGATGAGGATTTACGTAAACAGTTAAATAATTACAATAAAATTTAAATTTAGAATTTTAATTTCTTATGCGTAATTTTACTAGACTAAAAATCTGGATAGCAACATATATGTTATTGAATGAGTGTGTACAAAATTGAGATATTACATAACAATTGTGTTATTCTTTTATATATTTTAGAATACTTGTACACACA
>NW_017297118.1:418-1199 GCF_001594075.2 Trachymyrmex cornetzi
TTTTGGCATGTAGAATTGATAATAATTTATAAGGGTTTTGTAGCTGGTGTTGATACGTACAAGTATCCTAAAAATACATATAAAAGAATACAATATGTTAAATTCATAGTATTGTATTATATTCATTTTGAGTTATTTATTGTTTAACCATTTTTCTGTATATCGGCCTTGCTTGTACTCAATATGTAGTTAATTTTACTATAACATTGTGGTTAAATAACTTAACTCTTGAAAATGTATTAAACTTGACTCAAATTTAATTTATTATATAGTAACAATAAGTTCAAACATTAATATGATCGCTTTACTTTGAAACTAAAAAATGAATTAATTTTGACATATATTAAAGTTAAAAATAACAAAATGTTATTAAAAGTAAGGGATAGGTTTCCTCTTTAAGGCTCCTTACTACTCAGCCAAGAATTCTACGTTGACGGTAGCGATACAAAGTCCGGGCACAAAGATGGTCGCAACTGTTTCTGACTGAGTCGTAATCGTAAGTCGTTGTGGTAAGTCAACGCACAATGATTTTACGTATGTCGTTTACGTAAAATCATTGTGCGTTGACCTACGATAATGACTTACAATTACCACTCAATCGGAAACAGTTCCGACCATCTTTGTGCGCGGACTCTCAGACGGCGGTCTGGCGAAACCGTTAGTCGTACATTCAACGTAGTTAAGGCCATGGCACATAAAAAAACTTAAGGCGTAAAATTTAAGCAGTAAGCGAATCGACCAATCACAATAGAGACCGTAAGATCATACGTAAGCAATAGCG
>NW_017297119.1:0-510 GCF_001594075.2 Trachymyrmex cornetzi
AGTAGCAAATGTTCCGTAATAATTACGTTATACAGTACATTAAAATATTTTTTCTTTTTTGTATATGGTATATGATACCATAAATTTGAATATTTTATATAAAAAAAATTAAGTAAAAATTTGATACAAGATCAGAAAAAAGCTGATTTGCGGTAAATAAAAAGAAAAAAAAAATAATAGAAGAGAGTTAGATTTAAGTTAAAGATATTTCGGGGGGACTATAGTCTTGACAAACTTTGGAAGATCAAAAATCGTAAAACACGTAAACTAAGAGAGATATATAGATATATTTTTGAAATGTTTCGAAATTCAAATACTCTGACAATGGGGGTTGGGGATGATTTATTGTGGAATAAAAAATAGTATTTCATTGTAAAAAAATTGTTACCTTGACCTGACCTCGGAGACATCACCAAGATCAAAGTGACAGGATGAGTAAATAAATTTTTTGAAACCTTACAACTTTTGTCTGAAACATTTCTTCTAAAAACGTAATCCTCTCGAATAAGG
>NW_017297120.1:0-240 GCF_001594075.2 Trachymyrmex cornetzi
CTTTCCTTTGATCAACTCCCAACTCCCCCTCTTTCCTTTGATCAACTCCCAACTCCCCCTCTTGTCCATCCCGATCCTCAATCCACCGATTGGGATCGGATTGTTCAATTGTTCTCATCCACCTCGAACGAGGGGGATAGAATAGTTACAGTCTATGCCCCTGGGAATTCCTCCCCTTTCCTCGTCCAGCTAAAACATTTAGTCCCAGTCTGTCCATGGACTTCCTTCCTCGTAACCAAT
>NW_017297120.1:280-779 GCF_001594075.2 Trachymyrmex cornetzi
CACACACACACACAGAAATTGTAATAACAAAAAGAAAACAATCCACATACGTGGGCTCACGATTTCACTAAAGAATTATAATACTGTACAAAAAAAAACAACATATAAATATAATTTATCATATAAGTTAGTTTAATTCTTTCGTTTTTTTATATTTTCATAAATAAAAGCAAATCTTTAGTTTTTCTCTTATGACCCGCATTTAATTTTTAAATCGCCCCACTGGTATCCCGTTCCCTATAACGCCTAAGATTGCACGAGGTCCAATCCCAGGTCAAAAGGATTAAGTTCCTTGACCTAAAAAGTAGGACCAACGCTCGCACTGTCCATTGAAACTGGTGTCATAGCGTCCCTTCAAGACGTTGACCCTCATTCTGGGATTTTAAAAGAGTGCGAACGACTCACAGCTGTACGCTTCCGTGCGTATACCTGTGAGATTAGGGAGTTTTTGCAATACCGTTTATCCAGATACGGTGAACGTTAAGGTTAGGTTATCTTC
>NW_017297121.1:0-1344 GCF_001594075.2 Trachymyrmex cornetzi
AATTTTCTTTAAAAAATTCATGAAATTGAGCTAATTTTACGGCCGGCAAAGGTGAAACCCCCCCTTATATATATAAGAAGTTATTAAAATTAAAATTCACCTCCGATGATATTGACCCTCCCATATGGTACATTACGAAGGAAATCACACTGAATAATCTTCGGAAGGTTGCAGCAGTAGGGAATTCAACTCCGACAATGTTGACCTTGACATATATTGTCAAGGTCACGACCCTGAGTGACCATCGGACACTTTCAGCAGGCGACCGTTGTCAATTAAGAAGATATTAAAATTAAAATGGACAATTCACCTCCGATGACCTTGACCCTCCCACACTTGACGAAGGTTACACCGAACAACCTTCGGAATGTTGTAGCAGTCACCCATCATGCGTTACAAAATTACACAAAAAAATTAATACGACACTGACTCACAATGTCAAGGTCACGACCCTGAGTGACCATCGAACACTTTCAGCAGGCGATCGTTGCCCATTGGGAAGATATTAAAATTAAAATGGACAGTTGACCTCCGATGATCTTGACCTTCCCACACATTGTGAATGTCATCACACCGAACAACTTTCGGAAGATTGTAGCAGTCACCCATCAGGCGTTACGAAGTTATCCCAAAAAATTCGTACGACTTTCACTCACAATGTCAAGGTCACAACCCTGAGTGACCATCAAACACTTTCAGCAGGCGAGAGTGAGAGATGACCAAAGAGGGTGAGAGAGGACGAAAGAAAGTGAGATGGGGCGAAAAAAGGGGGATGGTGGGGGAGGGGGAGGGGTGGAGTGGTCAAAGTTGATGGAGGTGTGAATGAAAGGTGAGAGACAAGAGAGGTACATGTGACTGCAGACAGAGAAGAAGAAGAAGAAAAAGAAGAAGAAGAAGTCGTTACTTCATTTTTCATGAAAATCATCACTTTTCGACCATTCGTATCCAGAACGGCTTGACCGATTAAACATTTTTTTAGCTTAATTTACTCGTGGCGATGCGACCTTTCAGGATATATCATATCCAATTCAAAATTTTTTATATTTTAGTAGTAATGCACCCTCCAAGAATGGACTTTGGTGGCTAGGGATAAGAGACTTGTAGTGTCTCTTTTTTTTATCCCAGCCTTTTATCCCATAGCTCACGGATAAATTCAAACATATGTACAATAATAACATCAGAATTGCATTTCACAGCACTAACAAGCTAAAGAAGTACATTAAAGTACAGAAAGATAGTTTAGAACAATTACAAAAATGTAACGTTGTCTATAAGATCTATTGTAATGAATTTGATGTATCCTATGTTGGACAAACGGACAGACAATTAAAAACAAGGATTGCA
>NW_017297121.1:1574-2564 GCF_001594075.2 Trachymyrmex cornetzi
AAGTTTGACACTGGCGCTATTTGTGTCATACCATTCTATCGGTAAAATTTAAAATAAAAATCAGTACGTGGCGAGATGTTTTAGTGAAAACATATCGGAACAGTCTTTTAAAACTACATTTTTTTTACAATTTATCTTTACATTTTGGACTGTGATAATTATCACTTCACGAGCATGTTTTATTTTATTGTTTCACAAATTATCTACGACTTTTTAAATATATATTTGACAACTCTGTTACCTCTGAGTCTGATATTTTTGACTAATTTTTGATTATCACAATGAGATGTTCGAATGTACGGTGAGTGTTCATAAAAATTTTATCTAACATACGGTTTTTCTCGCATATATCAATATTAATAATTTTTTTTTGGCAATACATGCAATATCTAGAAATTTCAAGCTTCCGATCTGTAAATCGTTGAGAAAGAAATTTTGGTTCTGAACACCCATCGAGTATTCAAAAATTTATCAAGGACTATTGTGAATTAACGAATATATATGGATATCTTGAAGAATAATTATAGATCATCTGAAGATGGCTTAATAATAAGCAGAAACATGTAATGGTTTTCTAAACTTTAATTAAATTTCTTTGTATTTATGTAATATATTTATATTCAAGTATTTATTTGACTCTTATATGTCCTTTTTAATGTCGATTTAGTTTTTCAATATTTAAGAGTTCTGTCTATTTTTCATTAGTACATATGTACAGTTAACATTAAGTAAAATAAAGGTAAAAACCAAATTAAAATAAATCTTCATTAAACTAAAAATATGTTTACATGAACTAACGTTTCAACCACCTTCATTTTGAAAGTTATAAACAAGTATATATATGAAAGCGGTTGACTACAATAGATTAACATAAACCACTAATTATAGAAGTATAATGAAAATTATTAAAAATAGACCTTCGTTGTTCAGGACCTTGAAACAACCTGACTTTGCGCGGACGTAGCTCGTCGGTCACGGGCTGCGGCCAGG
>NW_017297121.1:2628-2915 GCF_001594075.2 Trachymyrmex cornetzi
TGATAATATATTCTGATATATATATTACAGAGTGTATGTGCTGTTTGTGTGGGTGTGTGCGTATGCGTGTTGATACAATTTGTCGCGGCTGGTCTATTTGCTGACGGCGGTGTGCGTGTGTGTGTACAAAGCGTGTCGGTGTACGTGTGCGGTGTGTATGTGTACGGTGTGTATGTGTACCTGCGGCGGGCGCGATTCGCAGTGCGAACGGTGTCGCGTAAACCGCTCGGTGACGCGGGGTACGCGGGTCGCGGGCTTACACCGCTAGCACGTGGTATTCGCGCGAC
>NW_017297122.1:0-1243 GCF_001594075.2 Trachymyrmex cornetzi
AATATGTATTCTTAGCAATCGACGCATTCACAAAATTTGTAAAGTTGTATCCGACAAAAACCATTAATGCTAAGGAGGTAATTAACTGTCTGACTCGATACTTTGCTGACTATAGTAGACCGAAAATAATTATATCTGACCGAGGTAGTTGCTTTACGTCGAAAGAATTTACTGATTTCATAAATGATATGAATGTTAAGCATATAAAGGTAGCAACCGGATCTCCACAAGCGAACGGCCAAGTGGAGAGAGTAAATAGGGTACTCGCTCCAGCATTAGCAAAAATGGTAGATAATTCGGATAAATCGTGGCACAAAGTTTTATTGGACATAGAATTTGCGATTAACAACACAGTTCACAAGTCTACCGGAGAAACTCCCAGTAGGTTACTTTTTGGAGTAGTTCAGCGAGGTGCGAATATAGATAAACTTAAAGAATACTTGGAGGACAATGTAAATAAAACAAATAAAGATACTGATGTAATCAGAGAAACAGCACAAACTCGAATTTTGAAATCGTAAAATTATAATAAAACTTATTTTGATAAAAGTAGGAAAAAGCCTCACGAATATAAAATAGGCGATCAAGTTATGGTCAAAAATTTTGATAGTACAATAGGTGCCTCAAAAAAATTGATACCACGTTACAAAGGGCCATTTGAGATAATTAAGAAGTTAAGGAATGACCGATATATTGTAGCAGATATACAGGGATTTCAAAAGACACAGAAACCGTATCAAGGGGTTTGGGAACCACATGAAACCCTGGCAAACGTAATCTAGTTCGCATAACCCTGCCGCAATGGTATATCAACCCATTGTCCCGTTTTGTAATTTTTTTTGTTTTTATGCCTTCTCTCTATTATTATTATGTACGCATCTGACAACATGTGAAATAGATATAAGAATAAATTTTTGTTTGATGGAATTGGCATATGCGTGCCCGAGGACGGGCTAACGGTCAGGAAAGGCCGAATTGTAAGAAGTTTGACCGCCGCGCCCTAAATTATCCAACCAGAGCGCTGGTAACAATCCGACCAATCGCGGTGGCGTTGAGCCGCAACAAGAAATGCGTGCGCAGAGAGAATTGTAATAAAAGAAAACGGCGTGTGTCGAAATAAAGGCTGTCCGCTGAATTGTGTGGAGACTGTATTCTATTCTTTCCCAAGTAAGCTCCTTACATATGCATTTTTTAAAATAAAAAGTAAATGAATAATTAGACTAATACTCGTTTTTACCGTTTT
>NW_017297123.1:0-1192 GCF_001594075.2 Trachymyrmex cornetzi
GCAACGCGTCTGGCGTCGTTAAGAGTGACGTTCGCCTGCGCGCAAATTTCGGCGGACGTTACATATATCATCATTAGATTTAGTAAATTTTGTTATATATATCATCATTAGATTTAGTAAATTTTGTGATATAATGATAATATATCAAAACGATGGTCATCTATATAGAATTTAACTTAGCATCAATTGTTGATATCAAATCTTTTGTACGAGTAATACATAAAATATTATATCAAAACGATGGTCATCTATATAGAATTTAACTTAGCATCAATTGTTAATATCAAATCTTTTGTACGAGTTATACATAAAATGTGGAATTTAACTTGGCGTCCGTATTAAAATAACATATCAGTTAGTAAAAATCATAGTACTACTTGGGTTTTACCTTTTATTTATTACTGGAGTTTAGGTAACATTGTGATGATATAAAATGTTTATGTAATTATCTTTGAAGAACAATTAAAGCTATTATTACTTGAATCAGAATAGAAAGACCTTCAATGAAAATATTTTCAAAGAAAAATTAAAGTTATTTTTATAGTATATATGTTCTGCAATATGTGTAACATCTTAATCTACATCGTAAATATATGTTGCTTATTATATATTTTTGGTAATATTTTTCTGTAAAAATAATATAGAAATATCTTTAGCACCTCTAGGCCATTGTTTTTTTATAACTTGCACATCATCAATTTCAATCCAAGATGTTCCTTCGCGACACATACTTGTATAATGACCCTCTTCGATACATGAACCATAATGATATATAGCATTCATAACTTTGTATGTCTGTCCAGCTATTAATATTTTCGTTGTCGGAACAGCACGTAAATTAAATTTGTGTGGTATCTTTACTAGCTTACCATTCTCTGAAATAAAAGATATTAAGTGAATAATAAGTACTTCTTTTATCGAAATGAATTCACTTTTAAATAATATATCATTTCTTCCACAACGTTCACATAATTTATCAAACGACTGACACCAATGTGATGAAAATGTAGTTTTTAATAATTCATCCAAATCATAACTTTTCTTCTTCAAATTGTTAATAGAAATTGATAGTGAAATATTAGTATTAGTAATAACTTTCGTATCACCACACGAATTGCATCCAGAAGTATAAGTAACTTGATGTTCTACCATATTTTTTATATAATCATATTTTGTACAAAGAGCTGTAAGA
>NW_017297123.1:1547-2257 GCF_001594075.2 Trachymyrmex cornetzi
TGATTCTGAATTATGTATTCGTTTCAATCGATTATATTCTATAATAGCTTTTTCACTAGCAAACACGGATGAAGGATCAAAATTAATTAAATGCAATCCATCAAGAGATGTTACTCGAGATAATGCAACATAAGCCTGACCGTAATTAAATATATTGTTACCTAGATCCATAACAGCATTTTGTAAACTCAAACCTTGACTTTTATGAATGGTAATACCATAACTCAAACATAATGGAAATTGTTTTCTAATAACGTAAATTCTATCCATTAATGGAAATTTAACACTTACTGTTTCAATAAATTTTAAATACGTAACATAGGCAGTTAATTTATAAATTATAAACTTTTATTATTTCTCTATTCACTACTCACTACTCTTAATAGAGAAAATTTGAATGGTAATTTTGTTTTTAATAAGAGAAAAATTCATTCTTGTAAGACTGAATTATTTCAGTCCTTTCGAGAGAGTGAAATTATTTACTCCGCATTAGATTGAAAATTGACTCTCGCTTCGAGTGATTCTTCACTCCCTAAGAGTGAAAAATTTATTCCAATTAAAGAGTGAATGCTTCACTCCCCCCTTAAATTGGATGACTTAACATTGCAGCATTTAATTCGTTACACATGTGACATGTAGGTAATAAACAAACAGTATCAGATGATAAATTATTAATAAAATCACATAATTCGCTTAATCTTGTTTCAAAA
>NW_017297123.1:3322-5497 GCF_001594075.2 Trachymyrmex cornetzi
ATTGCGTGAACGTATTTACATTTATATTTATATAGATATAACATATAAATAAAATTAATTAAATATACTATATATTTAATATAGTACTAGATACTATATATAAATATAATACTATAGTAAAAATATATATAAATATAATTAAATATAGTTATATAACATATAGTTAAAATAGATATTAAATATTTTTCTAAATTGTTATTGTAGTTCTAAGTTCTAAATAAATTATTTTAAATAATAATATACTTTTGTATAAAAACTACTATGCAACATATAAAATAATATGTGGACTAGCAATACATATAATTATCACTAACACTTTTTCTGCTTCTTTGCAATCATCGTAGTGTATCCATTTATTACGTCGATAACTAATGGCTGTGTAGTGACCAATATCTTGATAGGTTGAATGCCTCGTTTGCTTTGTAGGTGCTTTAAAATTGACTATTCCAGCAAGGCTATATTCCTCCATCATAAAAGAAAATTTGACTTTCTTTGGTATATCTTGTAGTTGAACAGCATACTGTTCCCCATCACCAGAATTTGAATAAGTTTCCATTAAGATAAACTGTCCTGAAAATTAAAAAAAGAAATTTCAATTATTAATTTAATTTTTTATATAATGTAAAAATAACAATGTAGAATAAAATGATAAATGCTGATACAAACCTATGTCAGAAATTGTAGTTCTCTCCAATCCATCACAATATGACTGAACACAAGAACGAAAGCCTTGTATTGTAATATCCTTCTCAATTTCATTAATTTTATTTTCTAAAAGTGCTTCCAACTTAACTTGCACTAGTGGCAATATTTTCAGTCTCTCAGTACCTCTTTCACATATGGATACTTCCTTGAACGATGGGTATTCCTGAAACAAATTTCTGCATAAAGAGCCAACTGATATTTCACAATTTATAAGAATACAATTGTTTGGCAATATTTTTGGTTGAAAATATTTCTTTTAAAATCATCGCACGAAGTTTGTACGATAATTTTTTTGTACCATTAGATACCATTTCTTGAATTAATTTAAAAAATTGATAATCTGTTTCACTATATATCAGATCCTTAATAGTCTGTGTATCGAAGTGGGCAGCAATAAATAAACCTATGTGAACCTGGCACCCGACTTTAAGAAAAACAATTTTTTTTATATGCATTGGATAGAGCTAGGTTTGTACCCAATTGTACCACCGTTCTTTTCGTTTGTACCTCAAGGGGTTAAGAGAAAAACAAATTTTAAAAAAGTTAGCACCCTATTTTGAAATAATGAAATTTTTCAAACGCCATCAAATTCAGAATCGTTTGTACCCGTTTGTACCGCAGTTCGTTTCGTTTGTATCCTCAAGGGGGTGAATGTACCGAATTTTTAAAATACGGGTGAGAGCTAACTCCGCCGATTTTTAAGATATCTTAAATCTGTAAACGGGTGCTGTTTCGGCATCGCTTGTAGACGTTTGTACCACCGTCGGTTTCGTTTGTAACCCCGAGGGGGTGATTGTACCGAATTTTTAAGATAGGGGTGAGAGCTAATTCCGCCAATTTTTAAGATATCTTAAATCTGTAAACGGGGGCTGTTTCGGCATCGCTTGCAGACGTTTGTACCACCGTCGGTTTCGTTTGTACTCCCGAGGGGGTGATTGTACCGAATTTTTAAGATAGGGGTGAGAGATAACTCCGCCAATTTTTAAGATATCTTAAATCCGTAAACGGGTGCTGTTTCGACGTCGCTTGTAGACGTTTGTACCACCGTCGGTTTCGTTTGTACCTCCGAAGGGGGTGATTGTACCGAATTTTTAAGATAGGGCCCCTATCTTAACGAAAATGTTCAGGAAGTGAAAGAAATTGTGTTGAAAAATCGTCGAATCACGATTAGAGAAATGAGGCATTCTTTTACAAACCGAACACTTTTTTTTTCGACATTTTTAAATCGCTTCAAACTTTTTTTACCAATTGTAGGTATAAAATAAGCGAACACGTGTATCGGGATTTTTTTTTTTAAATTTCTTTTCGAAGAAATAGCAATTTTTAATTTTGAGTTTTATGGTAATTTTGCCTTTTATGATAATTTTCAAGTCGTCGTATCTACGTCGTTTTTTATAGGAGAACAATTTTTTTTTTCATTTCAAACGTTATTACATCAGCTTTTTGATGAAATTATATTCCTAACCTCAA
>NW_017297123.1:7486-14427 GCF_001594075.2 Trachymyrmex cornetzi
GAGGAGCTCAAGGCAATACCCAAAAGTGCATTTCAGAAGTGTTTTGACGACTGGAAAAAGCGCTGGCACAAGTGCATTGTATCAGAGGGGGATTATTTTGAAGGAGATAACATAATTTTGGATGAATAAATGAATATTTTTTTATAAAAATGAAAAGTCATCTTACTTTTTGATCACACCTCGTATGTAAATAAAACTGTTTTACGCGTGGACGTATATCCTTTAAAAAGTTGACATATTTTTTTATAAAGTGTGCTACATCAATACGTATGTAGCAAGTAGGTAAATTACCTTCTTTACAAGCATCTGCATATTCTTCAATAGAATAGTTTCATAGAATAGTTGGTAAAGGTTCGTACAGATGCTGTCAATAATGCACGTGAAAAATCGCATACAACCTCACGTGGACGTGGTGTGCCAGATCGTATCCATTCCATCAGCCAATATTGAATGGTATTTGTGTTATGTCTTTCAGACAACATTTGTGTTATCGGAAACAGACCACTCTTGTCAGAGTTAGCGACACAATTATATAAAAATATATTGGCTGTTTTTGATTTGTCGTGTCTTTTAATTGTTTTAATGATGCTTCCAGCTGCGTCAATGTAAATACAAGATGTTTCATCTGATGCGTAGCTTCTATATACATCCAACTGATAATTCGACCAATAATGTACGAAGAATGGATTTAAACTAACATTGTGAATACTGTTCTTTAATGGACCCAACTGCATAATTTCCAATGCTTTTATTGAGTCCTTATCAAAATAGTATTTTTCTTTAATTTCGTGTTGGGCAACTCGTAAAACATTTACATTGAATAAATGAGGAGGTTCGACATTGTCACCACTTTGCATTAATTTTTCTGCTTTAATTTCAACTCTATATTGCATTACACTTTTTCCTCCTAATTCATTTATAATCGCTTGTCTAATAGAATTTCTCAAATATCGTTTTCCACAACGTCCTTCTCCTTCGATGAACTTACATTTTATTTCCGTAATTAGCTCATTTGTATTATTAATTGCACACTTTATTAACGAGTCACATTTGCATCTACTGTATGCATATCCTGTTTCTCCATTACTCAGTTTATGTCGTCTGAAATTAAATCCGCATGACAGTTTTGCACTTTTCCAAATTTTTTCGGTAAATACTTGCTGCCAAGTTCCAGGTTGCAGTACAGTGTATTGTCGCGTAGAAGCAGATCGACCTTTTTCTCTACGCCTGTATGTTTTACAAATAATCATAGCATCAAAGTCAGCTTTTGCCATGGTAAAAGTGAAAGATAAGGCACCATCGACATTTGCGAACAAATCAGACTGATTTATCGTTGACTCATTCACTGTAGATTCATTATTGTTAGAAATGCTTCGTACATCTGTGTAATGTTGCGTATTATCATAATCTGTCGGCTAATAAGAGGAGACAGGACAGTCAGTTAACTTCTCTCTTAGTTTATATCTATTGCACGTGACTAATGTGTATAAAGATAGAGGTGTCAACTGATTTTCTAATTCTCTTGCTATTGTTATCCAAACAGCATCGATTTTCGAAACAATTTTCTGATCATCCTGTATCAAACGATCTTTATAATTCATTAATCAATTATCAATGTATTAATTAAAACATCCTTATCTATTTTTGATAGCCTCCCACGTAAAGGCATGATGAGATCCTTCTTGAATTCTCCTTACAATTATTACTTATACACAACAGAAGACGAAGAACCGAAAGAAAAAGGAAGAAAAAGAAGAAAAAGAAAAAAAAAGAAAATAAAATAATAAAACAAAAAAGCACTAAAATATAAAATAAAAAACGGAAACACTCCGGTCGAACACGAAGCACTCTCGTCGAACACGAAACACTCCCGTAGAACACTTAAAAACGCGAAACATCGAAATGACAACGACTAGTACGTTCACAGTATACACGACCGAAACTAAAGATGGCGGCGACCCAAACGACATGAAGTGAAGGAACGATGGCAGCGCCACTCAAAGGCAGCAATGGCCGATCACGTAACACGAAGGCCAGCACATATCTTTTAACTGGATTTACACAAATAGAAAAATTTTCTTTACAGAGTTAGAACACGCGCAACAAGAATGAGTGGTACAATAGAAATAAAAAAAATGATGCTTCATATATCAGAGATAGTAACAAAATCGAAAATGAGTATATACTTTGATACTATACAGAGTGAATGATAATTAACAAGATAAAACTCGTACGGCGACAAAATGAATTAAACTAACAGAATCGAAAAGACCATTACTATTTTGAAATTTTCGCAATAGTTGACAAGAGAATAAATACCAAAAACTACGCAATATTAATTTACAATAATTTTTTACTAAAACACCATCAACAGTTAAAAATAGTTTAAAACAGTTCAATCCATTATGCGAGAGTTCTACCGTTAATTATCAGATATAGAATATGTTAAAAGAACATTAGTATGAAATAAATATGAGCAACAAATTCAATAAACAATGTTTAAGGGAACTTTAGCGAGTGGAGCGAAAGCGGCCAATATAAAAACAATTTTTCATGTGTTATAGTTAACAACAAAATCGGAAATGGGTATATTTCGAATGCATATGTTACAAGAAACATTTTGGTATCAAAAACTTGCGAGCAACAAATTCTTTAAACAATCTTTTAGTGAATAAAGTACTCAGCGCAGGCGCAGACGCTGATCAACTAATTATTTTGCATGTGTTATAGTTAGCAACAAAATCGGAAATGGGTATATTTCGATAGTATACGTTACCAGGAACATTTTGGTACCAAAAACTTCCGAACAACAAATTCTTTAAACAATCTTTTAGTGAATAAAGTACTCAGCGCAGGCGCAGACGCTGATCAACTAATTATTTTGCATGTGTTATAGTTAGCAACAAAATCGGAAATGGGTATATTTCAATAGTATACGTTACAAGGAACATGTTAAGATGTTCGATAGTTAGCAGTACGGCACGATTTCTGAACACACACAGATGGCGTAGTTCTTCTGCACTTCCCATGTGTGCCCTTGCTGCAAAACGGCCATCTTTACCTTTTTATTAACTAACCATTTCTTTTACACGTTGCTCTTGTATTATCGAAATATACGATTGTTTCTTGACCTCCTGGAGTCTTTCATCACCCTGATCCCAACAGGTTATGGGCCCAGGACGTACGTGAATTACGCGTCTTCAAAAAAAAGGGTGAAGTTGTGATATCTAAGCCAGTTTCTTTTTTTTTTCACGAATAACCTAAAAATGAGTTCCAGCAATGCCATACGCATAGAAACACTAAATAAGTCGAATTACGACACATGGAAGATGCAAATGGAAGCTCTACTCATTAAGAACGACGCGTGGGGGTACGTTAACGGCGATTTACCTAAGCCGGAACTTAAACCTGGATATCAAGCATCGGAAACCACACACAGAGCATGGATTAGGTGTGACAGCAAAGCGAAGTCTGATATATCATATTATCTACAAGTCCATCAGAACTTAAACAAATCAAAGGACTGGAAACATCACGAAAGGTATGGCTAAAACTAGAAAATATCTACGCGTCCAAAGGACCAGCTAGGAAGGCCACGCTGCTGAAACAGCTTACACTATGTCGCATGAAAGGTGGTATGGATGTTCGTTCACATCTTGATAAATTTTTTGACGCGGTCGATAAGCTATCAGATATGGAGGTAAAGATCAACGAGGATCTTCTAGCTATTATGTTATTATATAGCTTACCCACTAGTTTTGAGAATTTTTGTTGCTCAATCGAATCTCGTGATACACTGCCTAATCCAGAAACCTTGCGTGTCAAGATCATAGAGGAGTATGAGGCACGATCGAACGATGAAACGAATCAAGACGGAAAAGCGGCTTTACTAGCGAAGAACAAATCCTAAAGCCTCGTCATCAATATAAACCGAAGGATCGGAACATCAGAAAAGGCGGCAGCGCCGGAACGGATGAAGGATTCAAATTTCGTTGTCATCGATACAGACAAGTCAATCATAAAGCCATAGACTGTAAGAAAAACACTAACTTCCCTGATGCCAAAAACGCAATAAGCACGGATGTAAGTCTGTATACAGAAGCAGTTTTTCAAGCGTTCAAAAAGAAGGACAATTCCAGGTGGTGCCTTGACAGCGGCGCAAGCTCTCACTTATGTAAGAATCGAGAATTATTCATCGACATAGACAATGAAAAAGGTATGTTAAATCTCGCCAATGATACGTGTACGGAAATTGTAGGGCAAGGTACTGTATCTTTAGTAACTAACGTATACGGAATAAACAAAAACCTCGAAGTTAACGAAACTTTATTGGTACCCGACCTACGCATAATCTATTGTCGGTTAGTAAAATTACAAAGGATTCGATGTAATATTTACTAAGGAATCTGCTGAAATCATCGATTCCGAGGGAAATGTAGCAGTCATGGTGAGACGAATTGGCGACCTGTACTATATCCATGAAAATAATCCTGAAGATTCACTGGATACCGCTTATATTTCCCAAACAGGCAACCACGAAACGAAACTAGGGCATCAACGCATGGATCACCTTAACTTTCAGGACTTAATCAAGGCCAAGAAGAACGGATTACTAGAAGGCATCGAATCTAAACTCTCCGATGAGAACATGGCCTGTGAAACATGCACACAGGGAAAAATGTCGAGAAAACCGTTTCCAAGAAAATCTGCAAGAGAATCAGATGCATTAGAGATTATCCATACAGACGTGTGTGGCCCATTTCGAGTAAAATCTCTAGGTGGCGCCAAATATTTCATTACGTTTATCGATGATCGTACGAGATGGTGCGAAATACGATTCCTTCGAACGAAGCGTACTCAGCCTTCCGAGATTATAAGGCCCTCATGGAAAATCAGAGGAATACGAAGATTAAATTCTTACAATCGGATAATGGCCGCAAATTTCGTATAAAAGAATTCGACAAATTCCTAAAGGAATGTGGCACTGCACGACGTTTGACAGTCCCTTATTGCCCCGAACAGAACGGAGTATCTGAAAGGAAAAACCGGACACTTCTAGATACTGCGAGATCTCTATTAATCGAATCCGGGCTCCCACAACAGTTTTGGGCGGAAGCTGTGAATACAGCGAACTTCATACGCAACCGATGTCCGAGTAACCGCCTCAACGGAAGGACTCCTTACCAGGAATGGATCGGACGCGCTCCGGACGTCTCCTTCTTCAGAAGATTCGGAAATAAGACCCTTTATTTGAACAAGGACACTAGTAAAGGAAAACTCAACCCTCGAAGCAAAGAAGGAATTTTGGTCGGTTATTCCGAACAATCTCAAGGGTACCGCGTATGGATTCCGGAAAAGAGGAAGGTCGAGATCGTTAGAGACGTCAGGTTCTTCGAAGACGATAAAGCCGACCATAAAACTGACAAAGGATCAGATATTACTGATTCGAGTGACAATGATATTACTGATTCGAGTGACAATCAGGAAAGAGACGTTAATCTCAAGAAATTCAGAGAAGTGGATCTTACCCCTCAAAAGGAAGAAGACGAAGAGTGAGAGGAGGAAGATGAGGACGAATTGCGTCTCGACGACAACGCTCCAGCCCTTGAACAACTAAAGAGAGGTAGGGGAAGGCCTCACCTCGAAAACACAGGCAGACCGGGAAGAAGGAAGATTTATAATATGGTACCAACAGAGACCAACAGTATACATTTCAGAGATGTTTATCTCGCTCAAGTGCCCATGAAACTAGCCATGGAGGGGCCTAACTCTGAAGAATGGTTCGAAGCCATGAAGACGGAAATAAAATCTATCCTTAAGAACGATACATGGCTGCTAGTTGATCGTCCAATCCACAAGGAGATTATCGGAAGTCGAATCGATCTAAGGACTAAGTTCAATCCCGACGGAACGATTTGTAAGAGGAAAGCCAGACTAGTAGCTCAAGGTTTCTCTCAAAAACCCGGAGTACATTTTAAAGAAACATTTGCCCCGGTAGCTCGACTGGGATCAGTCAGGTTATTATCTGCTCCCCCTCGTGGGACGCGGCCTTGCCGTGGCGAGGGGGCTCCCCCGAGGGAAACCTTGGGGGTCTAACGCGTCCCGTACGGAGTCCTCCGCTAAATAGGAGGACTCTGTACACTGGGTCCGGCACCCCAAGGGGGTTTCCTCTTCGGAGGAACCCCTGGGGGATCCGCTCCGTTATGGAGCGGTTCCCCATTGTGCCGGTAAGGGCTGGCGGCCCTGACTTCAATCGCCCGGCGGCTCGGCGTCGACAGGGGGAGGTCTGCTCCCTGCCCGAGACCTGATGTGGGGTTCGTCCCCCACCGGGTCCGGTTCCCCCGTGGGGCCCTCCCCTTCTCTCTCAGGGGGGATGAGGTGGTTCCCTCGGGGTTCCGGGCCCGAAAGTGAGCGACGCGGGTGCTCCCGCAGGCGCTGCTGCCCATCGTCCGGGTGCTCCCGGCTTTGGGCGGTCGCATGCCACCGGAGGGAGGTTCCTGGGGGCAATCCAGGAATCCCACGCTAGGGTGCCGGCCAGGCCTTGGGCCATTGCACGGAACGGCGTCCCTAGCGGGTGCGGTGGGCTGTCACTCGGGACAGCCCTCCGTAGGGAAGGTTGGGCGGGCCGACGGGACGTTTATCCCGGACGAGCCTGCCTGTCTCTTTCGGAGGGGGGTAGCAGGGCCGCTCGGATGTATTTCAAGGCAGGGCCTGCTGCCCCAGCCCGCCGGGCCCGCTCGGACTTATTCCGAGGCGGGGGGCCCGGCGGTGCTGATTACAGGGATGGAAAACCCTCTAAAACCCAGAAGGAAAATCGTACACCCGGTTCGGGGCAGCTTGTAAAATAGCCCCAAACCATGATTTTTTTTTTACTATGACGGAGAATATGGAGAATCACTCCGGTCGGTGCCGGATCTCGGCCGGCGGTGGGAGGGGGGGGA
>NW_017297123.1:16504-16731 GCF_001594075.2 Trachymyrmex cornetzi
GGAGGCCCTCGGGGACCGAGAGGGGGTCAGAATCGGCAGACCCCACAAGGCGGTGGACGTCCGAATCCGGGACTTGGACGACTCGATCTCCCCTGAGGAGGTCGCAGCAGTCATCGCGGAGCGGGGGGCTTGCGCCAAGGACCTAATCAAAGTGGGAGCCGTTACCGCTACCAGGGACGGGCTGGGGTCGGTGTGGGTCCGTTGCCCCGCTGTGGCGGCCGGAAAGC
>NW_017297123.1:24102-27614 GCF_001594075.2 Trachymyrmex cornetzi
GGCTCCCGGGGAGCAAAGTCTCCCCGCGTCCTCGCGTGAAACGGATGACATCGAGACCGCCGCGGGGGAGGCAATGCAGATCGCGGAGTAGATGCCGCTTGGCGTCCTCCAGGCGAACCTGGGTCGCGGCCGCGGGGCGCAGGACCTCTTCCTGCATACCCTCGCGGAGCGCGGCCTGGAATTGGGAATCGTGGCGGAGCCGTACCGGGTGCCGGAGGGCTCCCAGTGTTGGACCTCCAATCGGTGCGGCTCGGCCGCGATCGTCTGGGGGATGGCGGGCGGCGGGCGACCTCCCTGCCGCGCGATCGCCGAGGGGAGGGCCTATGTCGCGGTGGGGTGGGGGCCGGTGTGCGTGGTGGCCTGCTACCTCCCTCCAGTGTTGCCACCTTTGGTACAATTGTACCAGATTTGGTACATTTCTAACTGTGTTGGTACCCTGGTACGACATTACAAAAAATACAGTAAATTTGGTACAATTTCAATATCTAGTACAATTTCTGGTACATTATTAAAAAAATTTAATAATTTTTTATTTACACGCAAAAACTCACAGAAAAATATCGTCTATATTTTATCTATTTTACTTACTAGCTGACGCGATAGCCAATAAACGTACAGCTTGTAACACTACGTTCATTGGCTACAGCCGCGTTTAATAGATAGAAGCACTAATCTGATCTTTCACGCGAGTTTCCGATCTTATGAAGATTATGTATTAATTTGCTATTTTTAAATCAGACAACTGAATTGATAAGCCAACAGTAAACAAGATATATCTAATGAAATAATATGGAAAGGTATGTTTCTTCATTATTTAATAAGTTAGAATAAAAAGATATGTACTTTTAATTTATTTCTTTACCTTATGTAAATATGTTATTATATCTGTTTTAGGTTATCTTCTAATAACGGACCCGACAAAGAAAATAATTCCAGTATTAGAAAAAAAAAATATTATCTGCATAAATTTAACAATGACTGGATAACACAATTTTCTTGGTTAAAAAAAATAAAGATCAAGCTTTTTGTACAGTATGTAAGATAAAAATTGTTGGTAGTTTAACTCATATAAGACGGCATGAGCAATCTAGTAAACATACAGATAATTATCTTATACGTAAACAATCTATCAAAATAGAAAAATTTGTTGATAGAAATAAAAAATCTATGCATGAAAAAGAAATTTTTAGCGCTGAATTAAAATTAATTATGTTTTTGCATGAGCATAATCTGCCATATTTGTTAATGGAACATTTATCAAAATTGTTGCGTTCAATATGTCCAGATTCAAATATTGCCAAAAATATAAAAATTGTAGCAGAACAAAAGCTACAGCTATAACAAAGGAAGGTTTAGCCAAAGAACAATTAGAAGTTCTGCAAAAAGACATTTTAGAAGAAAATGTTATTAGTCTATAATTATTGATGAAACAACAGATGTTTCAATAAAAAAGTGTTTAGCAGTAGTTATACGCTTCTTTTATAAAAATAAAGTTAGAGACATGTTTCTTGGTCTTGTATCAGTTCACTTGGCTAATGCTGAAACACTCTTTAATTCAGTTGTCGAATTACTAAAAAAAATACGATACCGCTTGAAAACATTCTTGAATTTGCTGCTGATAATGCAGCTGTTATGATGGGACAAAAATCAAGTGTTCAGACAAAATTGCGAGAATTAAATAAAGATATATTTACACTAGGCTGTGTATGTCACTCGTTACATTTATGTTCTTCGAAAGCTACAATAAAGTTACCAAAATCCGTGGAAGAATTTGTAAGGAATTTGTATAACCATTTTAATAATAGTCCAAAACAAAGGGATGATTTTAAATACCAAAAATTTTTGGATTTGAAACCTCACAAAATGCTGCGACCCTCTCAAACTAGATGGTTATCGTTGCAAGTAAGTTTACTGTGAAATTTCAATAAAGTATAACTTATTCAATATTCTTAATAATTTTTACTGACAATTAGATAAATTGATAAAGAATTTCTTAATTAAAAATATTATACTAGAAATTAAGAAAGCCTATAACGGTCAAAGCTGGATTTTCGTTGCTTTAAATAATTCAATAAATAATTGGCTTTCTTAATTTCTAGTATTGTGTTTCTCACATGTACGGTCTAAAAATAAAGATATTGTAAAAATATTATATTTAGGAATTCTTTATATCATAAAATAGATTTAACAGTTTAACATTTTAGTGGAAATGGAAATTAATGATATTGCACGTAACATTTTTTTATTTTTAATAGGCTGTCATTGACAGAGTACTTTTGTTGTGGGACTCTTTCAAATTGTATTTTACCAATGCTGTATTTGAAGAAGATAAACTACATCTAACAAGTGCAATACTTGATAATTTAAATAATCCTGTCTTTAAAATATATCTTCTATTTCTATCATACATATTAGACATTATAAATAAAATGAATCTTATCTTTCAAGGAGAAGGCACTCAAATTCATATATTGCATACCAAATTTAGTACTTTGTATAAAAATGTGTTAAGAAATTTTATTAAGAAAACAATTATTGATCAATTTAACTTGTCAAAAATACTTCCAACTAATTCTGATTATTATGTAAAATTAGAAGAAATTTATATGGGTGCAAATGTGGAACTTTTTCTAAAAACTAATTTTATCCATCAAGAAGAATTGAATAAGATTAGGATTAATATTTTAAATTTTTATATAGAATTATGTGAGCAGATAAGGAAACGATTTGACTTTAATGATAAACATCTGATATTTCTTACAAATTTTCAACCTAAACAAGCACTAAGTGGAAATGTGTCTAGTATAACAGATACAGCAATATTATTAAAAAATTTAGTTAGTGACGTAGAAAGTTTAAATAGTGAATGGAGACAGTTGCAAGATATAGAATATCTTAAAAAATTTGAAAATGCTTCATTTGATCAATTTTGGTTGGAAGTATTTCAAATGAAAAATGAATTAAATGAAGAAATGTTCCCTAATTTAAAAAAATTAATTAAAGGGTTAATGTGTTTGCCACATTCATCTGCGTGTGTTGAGAGAATTTTTTCTCAATTAAGTTTAATTAAAACAAAGTTACGAAATAAATTGGATGTAGAAACATGCAGTTCTATAATATTGCCTAAGCAACTAATGGCTGATGAAAACTGTTATACATGGAATCCGTCTGAAACATTATTGCAGAAGAGATGGAAATGTTAGTCATACTTTGATCATTACATGTTATGTAATATGTTTATATAATGAATAACATTATAAGTGTTAATTTTATTATCGTAAAGAAATGTTTTTAAGTTATGAGTTTTTGAGTTTAGATTGAAGTTACATGACGTGTATGATATCATAACATGCATATTTATTAAAATATAATTTTTGTTAAACGGCGGAAATAAAGTTTATTGTCTGTAACGTCCGCCGAAATTTGCGCGCAGGCGAACGTCACTCTTAACAACGCTAGACGCGTTGCCGTGGCAACGCGAACTGTCGCGACAGCCGCGAAATCCTCGCGAA
>NW_017297123.1:29958-30403 GCF_001594075.2 Trachymyrmex cornetzi
CGGGAGCGGTAATTGTGGGGGGAGACTTCAACGCCTGGTCCGGGCGTTGGGGCTCTCCCCGCACGGACGCCAGGGGAAGGCTCATGGAGGAGTGGGCCGGGGGACTCAGGCTCTGTCTCGATCGTCGACTTGACTTGGGCCACGCCGGCGGCTTCGCGTGCGGTCCTGGGCTGGAGGGTGCTACCCGACGAAACACTGTCGGATCACAAATACGTCACCTTCAGCCTGGGGCCGTTGGCGGGGCGGAGGCTGTCCCTCGTGCGCGGGGGTCCCCACCCAAAGGATGGGTACTTAGGAAGATGGACGTGGACTAATTCCTGGTCCACGTCGAGACGAGTAGGGCCCTCTCTCTCGGTGGACAGGGGGATGGTATAAGGATAAGGGTATGCTCACGCCGTGGATACCCACTGCGCAGTCAAAGTGTGACGTCACTCTCGGGGCCAAT
>NW_017297123.1:32048-32758 GCF_001594075.2 Trachymyrmex cornetzi
GGGGGGGTCTGATTTTAACATCATTGTATGTCCCCCTCGAAATGATGAAATTTTGATTCTTAACATTTTTTTCGTAGTGTGCTTATTTTTTGTGATTTTTGAATGTCTCAAGTTAAAAGCATCACCCTGTATATGTCCATACATGTCCGTACATCGTTTTTATTCTTTCGTACAATTATTGTTCAGTGCAATAAAAATAATAATAATAATAAACAAAAAAATAATTACAAAAATAAATTTCGCGTTATTCGTTTTAGAAAAAATCAAATTTAGAGAATGTAAAAAAAATTGCTTGTACATAATTATGTATAATCTTATACATAATTATATACAGGGTGGACCAAATGAGTCTATAATGGGAAATATCTCAAAATAGAGGCATAATACAAAAAAATACTTCAGACATAAGTTGCAGGGGGCAAAGGGGGACACGCAATGGTATCATTGACTTTGACCTTGAATCCGATATTCAAGGTTATTTCGGAGTTAAAATGGTTTCTTTAAATGGGAACCCCTATTTTTTATCCCGGATTTGAAAAAAACGAGAAATTTTACGTACAAAATGGTATTTTTGTGAAGGTCATTTCAAGGTCAAAGGAAGGTCAAATATGCGAAAGTGTGTCGACTGACATTCCAAGCTTTTACGAAAGGTTCAAGTCACTTTGAAAGGTCCAATGGCCTATCGAGCATGAACGACCTACAAAGTACTA
>NW_017297123.1:33440-49192 GCF_001594075.2 Trachymyrmex cornetzi
TGGGACATTGGAAAGAGAGAGAAGCAAAGAGCTGAATGTAAACAAAGCGAACAGACCTAATATTAAACAGAATTCTCAGCCAATCAAACGCTGTCATCGGTCTAGTGAGTTACCTAATTGGGCTGTTCCTACACCGAAGTACTAATTTTTAAATATTGATTTTTGTGATCTAATAAATGAATTTGCGCACACTAAATCGAGAAAAAAATTTTGTAAATGCTACAACTTTAAATAAAATGTGAATTATCTTCATGTGTTTATTCTTCAACATCCAGAACTTATTTGTATCTTTTAAGCAGAATTAAAACGACTGGAACTACAAACAAAAGTCATTATACGAACAACCACGTTTCTTAAATAGAAATTGCAAAGTATATATGTATTTTGCATTTAATTTATTGTTATTCAATATCTATTATTCAATAAATAATTTCTATTATTATAATAAATATATCAATAAAAATAGGTATTTATTATCTATACTATTATAAAACAATTCTTATGAATGAAGGGGGCCCCGTTTTAACATCGGCCCCTAGGCCACAAATACCTTAAGCCGACTCTGCACATTCGCAGTGTTTTGTTTCGTTCTTACTCACTCCTGCACTCCTGCCTAGTCCTGTTCAGTCGTGTTCGTGTTGTCAGTCAGTGACCTAGACTTCGAAATGGCAGAAAAGCTTTATTTGTGAAGAAGAAACCATCGAAGGTGTCCGTTTATTTACAACCGACACCTTCAATAAATGTGCTGATTCTTTAAAAATACGCAAAGAAAACAATTTAAAATTCAAGGACGTAATATTGCCGGATATAAATAGTAATTATGTAGGTTATCACGTGCAATGTTACAGAAATTTCAATGCAATGATGAGCAAATATAGAAAGGAATGTTCGTCTGAAAAAACGGAAAGTTCAATTGCATACGTGGAATGTTCATCTGTAAGCACGTCTGACAAGGAGGCATCTACATCCACGCAATCATTGTCGTGCATAAAAAATACAACATACGAGGTGTGATCAAAAAGTAAGGTGACTTTTCATTTTTATAAAAAAATATTCATTTACTCATCCAAAATTATGTTATCTCCTTCAAAATAATCCCCCTCTGATACAATGCACTTGTGCCAGCGCTTTTTTCAGTCGTCAAAACTTCTGAAATGCACTGTTGGGTATTGCTTTGAGCTCCTCCAGCGATGCAGCCTTAATCTCCTCAATCGTCGCAAATCTTCGTCCTTTCATGGGCCTTTTCAATTTTCCATGTTTCGTCACCAGTTATAACCCTTTTGAACAGATCAGGATCATCATTGACGTCGTTCAACATGTCTTGGGCGATGTTCATGCGACGCTGCTTCTGATCAAAATTAAGCAGTTTTGAAACGAATTTCGCTGACACACGTGTCATACCCAAAACATCCGTTAAAATTGATTGGCATGAGCCAAACGATATGTTAAGATCATCAGCTATTTCTCTAATCGTGATTCGACGGTTTTTCAACACAATTTCTTTCACTTCCTGAACATTTTCGTCGGTTTTTGACGTGTTGGGGCGTCCAGAGCGAGGTTCATCGTTAACATTTTCTCGGCCCTCTTGGAATAACTTATACCATTTATAAACATTTTTTTTGCTCAAAGTTGACTCACCGTACGCCACTGTCAACATTTCAAGAGTTTTTGAACACTTAATACCATTTTTTACACAAAAATTAATACAAACTCTCTGCTCCATTATTTTCAACAGCAAAAAATCGCCGAGCACGCAAACACGAGTCTAACCTTTATGCCTCTCACATAAAAACAACATGCTATATAGTCAAAACTGTGAACATATGATCGTGACGAATATACCAACACAACAAAAAAAAAATTTTGAAATTAGAGTGTACAGAGCGCGCGAAATTCGAAAAGTCACCTTACTTTTTGATCACACCTCGTACATCGATTTATCTATGTGCGAAAATAATAAGTACATATTTGATTTACATATGTTTCTTTTCAATAGTTTAATTATTAAGAAATTTATTATGATTTCTCTCCTTTGTTAATCTTATTTGGACTGATGATAATTCTTAATGTATGATTTATAATAAACTAGTTAAAATTTTTCAAGATCCAATATACGTACTCGTATTTTTTTACTTTTCTATTTACTGTTTTTTTTTACATACATTGATTCTTGCGAAAAAAATTTATTTTCGTGATCGATTAAGCGTGAATAAATATATGTTTCACTTTATAGAATGAATATGTTTTATAGAAAATAAGAGAAAAGATTATTTTTTTTATCATTCTGTATGATAAAAAACATTTGTAAGTACGTTTTACTTACAGAAAGATATAATGAAAAATGGCGCAAGAAAGGGGGGAGAGAGAGAGAGAGAGGGAAAGAGGGAGGGAGAGCGAGAAGATAAGTAAAAACCGCTCAGTGAGAAATTATAATAAAATCGATCAAATAGACATCGATTTGACATCAAAATCAAGTAAAAAAAATAAATAATAATAATAAATAATAAAAAATATACAATAAATAGTAAATAATAAATAGTAATAACTAATGAAAAATAAATAATAAATAATAAATAATAATAAATCATAATAATAAAAAATAATAATCAATAATAATAATAAATAGTGTAGCGTGATATGATGGTAATATGCGTGAGAGTATGGTGCGCGAGTGGATGGCCGATAAGGATGTGAGAAGGGGCGAAAAGGTTTAGAAGCGCGAAACGAGGAGCGCTGAATGAATGAGTGGAAGGGGAAGAGAGTCCTGGCCGAGGGAACGCGAGCGGGGAGGGGTATAAAGAGGAAGGAAAATGAAAAAGGCAAGACAGAAGTCACGCTCCAGAATTGGAGAACCGGGGTCCGGGAACCGGGAAGATTACATGTCGAGTGACTGTCATCGGAGTTATCTGTGTTGGCCGCGCGTTTCTCACGGTTATTAGAGTCTGAGCAACGTATTTATTCGCCCTTTTCAGGGCGCCTGCATTAGGTCTCCTCTTTTTTCGAGTGTTTTTGTTTGATAGCGGCGAACTGCGTGAGCCAGCTCTAATTTCTTCCCGCTAAGTCGGTTACTCGAGCCGCCATGGCCTCGTTCTCCGGGGGGGAGGACGGGCGCGGTGGTAATAACGGTTGCATGCCCATAACGCCTGCTACCTCATTTACGCTCACCCCCGCTGTGCTTAACGTAGACCCAGGGCCTTTTAGCCCATCAATTAATAATAATAACCCGCCCACGAGTCCTATCTCCGCCCGTTCCGACTTGTCGCCATTATCTCAATCTCTCCTGGATAATCTCTGTAGGGAAGCAGGTTTGAACTCGGAACTGACGAAGCGTAGTAATACTGTTCCAACTACGCCGGCTAAGAGTGAGGACGATTCATCTTCAAATAACTTGAAACACACTTCCATTACAAACAACTCGACCGAATCGCCCATGGACATCGATGAATGGCACATTCAAGGTAGAAAACGCTCGTTACAACAATCCGAGAAGGAAAACTGTATCTATGTCGACCAAGCATCTCCAGCCACCAAAAAAAGCGCAAGACAGTCTTTATCTACGGCGACACCCGACATACCAGCACCGAGACCATCCGCCCCGGCGGACCGCATTGCAGACAACGATTTGCCACATCCCATTCAAAATTCAGGTGAAAGAATTCCTTTACGCTATGCAGCGCGAGACATGGGGCCTTTTGTCGTATATGTATATCCCAATAATAGAGACGGCTCGGCATCGCCCCTACACTCAATACTTGTAAGCAGGATTATTGCCATGTCTGGTATTCCAGACATACAAGAGATAAAAAAAATAGGCAGAGGAAAGATTTTAATAGTGGTTAAAACCGCCACTGCGGCCAACAGACTTGTAGAGAACAGCATCTTTCCGAAACATAACCTACGTGCTTTCATTCCAGCTTTCAAGGTTCTCAGAACGGGAGTCATACAGGACGTTCCACAAGAGATTGGCTTAGAATCTCTCAAAGAAAGCATGGAGTCTCCAGCAGCAAAGATCCTGGATGTGCAAAGGCTCAATCGAAGAATTGTTAAAGAAGGCAAGCCCGAATACGTACCATCCAGGACGGTCAGAGTCAGATTCGCAGGACAAATACTGCCACAGGAAGTCTTCGTATATAAGGTTAGACACACGGTTCGTCCCTTCATTCCTAAACCACGAATATGTAACCAATGCTACAGGGTAGGTCACATAAGTACCGTGTGCAAAGGGGCTCCCAGATGCCTGTACTGCGGGGAAAACAAACATGAGTTTTGTCAACATCGCGAGGAACCCCCAAGATGTATCAACTGCAATGGAAATCATTGGGCTAATGACAACAACTGCCCCATCATCAGGAAACAGCGGGACGTAGTAAGCCTGGCAGCCACGGAAAATATTTCCATAATGGATGCCAAAAACATCGTCGATGGCAAATCTTCGTTCCCATCAACCTCATCAACCAACGCCAACAATTTCCCAAGCCTCCCCCGGGACAGTAGCAATGAAGAACACTTTGAAAGTTACAATAGATTTAGTCCCTTAGAGAGAGAAGATCTCGCAGAACATCAAGTTACTTATGCGAATGTTCTGAAATCCCAACCTCAACCGCTTTTTGCTTCGCAGAGACCCAGAGGCAACATACAAAGAAACGAACCTACCACAAAGCCAAATCGTCCAAACGCATTTTATTCCAACAGAACACAATACAATGCGGAGGCTCATCGCGACTTACTATTTGAGGCCAACGGCAGAACTCCCCGGGTCGCTGGTAATGGCGAAGTTTTTAAAAATGTTCCTCCTACGCAGAACGGCTTCGGCCGGTCAGGTATGAACAATAATGCTGGTAACTTTGGCTTCGCCGAACTAATTTCTCTAGTCTCAGAAATTTTTTCTCACCTTCAAAATAGCAACTTTGTTGAAGCCTTCAATACGGTCATCAAACTTGTCCAAAAACTTGGATTTTTCTTCCAATCCCCTCACTCCTCACACCCTCCCCCTCATGAAAGGGCTAGAAACGCCCCCTTTCCTCCAAATTACGATTCCAATAACCATCACGCTTATTGCAACCAGCCCACTAATGGCACTCAAGGTCCCTCATATGACGCGGATTGCGGTTACGGTTTTCGGAACTAATATTAAATGCTCACTAAAACCCTGCAATTCATCCACCAAATTAACTTACAAATGTTTAACTGTCCACTCGAAAACAATCTCTCCCACCGTCCGGATTTCGGCGCTGCAACCGTCGGAACAGGATCAAAGAAACAATCTGCTGACTCCAAGGAATTTTAGATCTTGCAAGGCCGACAACACTTTCAAAATATTTCAATGGAATGCTCTAGGAATTCGACACAATCTCCCCTCGCTACTTGAGGTAGCAAGGAACTTCGATATTCTTTGCGTGCAAGAATCCCTTCTCAAACAACACAATACTTTTCACGTTAGGGGATACAAGGTTATTAGAAAGGACGTCATCCAGACTGGAGATAGAGGCGTCTGCATTGTAATTCGTGAAAATATCAAATATGAAATTCTCGATCTAACACATATTGCGCACTCATCAGTAGAATTCCTAGCAATTAAAATTCCTCATTCTAAAGCGGATTCGCAAGTAATAATTAACCTGTATAGACATCCTGGTCAAAAAACTCCTCACGCGTTTTTCGATTCTTTAATTAAGGAAATACAAGTTTATAAAAATTATATCCTTTTAGGGGACTTCAATGCCCATCACACATCTTGGGGATGCGGACGCCAATCTACCGCGGGTAAGACTCTCATGCGGGCCATCGAAGAACACGATCTGGTCATCCTCAATGATACTTCCCCTACGCTCCTACGCCCTTCTTCTAGTCGGGCCTCAGTTATTGATTTGGTCTTAGCGTCCCCACAGTTGGCGCCAATGTGCAACACCCGCGTAGAGTCTGACACATTTGGAAGTGATCATTTTCCTGTCATTACTACCATAGGCATCCGAGTTTTGTTGAAATCTAAATTCTCGTATAGAATTTCTCTTACTAAAGAACAATTCACCTTTTTTTACAGAGACTTAGCTAATCAGATTAACAACAACAATACTCTGTCTCCACCAGGTAAAGATAATGGGACACAGCGTTACGAGGCGCTGATTCAACTGATCATGAACACTGCCAAAAGTTTTCTTCCAGAAGGCAAGCGTTCTCCTCGCTCTCTTATCTTTCCTTCAAAGTTAGCCTCACCCCCATGGTGGAATGAATCTTGTTCCAGTGCTGTCGAAACTAGAAAAGAAGCTCTCAGAAATCTTGTTTCTAATCCTACCAAGGTAAATCTCGAAGAATTTCAGAGGGCACGTGATAACTGTTCTAGGAAGCTCTCTGAGCAGAAAAGAGAAGGCTGGCGCAGGTTAGTCAACGGTTTTAATGCAAGAACTCCCTCTAGGCAAATCTGGTCTTTAATCAAAAGTTTTAAAAGGAATGCTAACAACAACTCGGCGACAGCAGAAGATCTTCGAGAGGCATCACTCGAAATCATCTCTAAGCTATGTCCACCTTCGGCGCACTGTGACCGCTCAAAAACTCTAGAAACAATGGAGCTTGACGATCACCATAACCCACATATCTGTGCCTGGCTTGATAAACCCCTTACCGCTGAAGAGCTTAGTTGTTCTCTGAACTCGGTTCGCAAAGAATCCGCTCCCGGCATGGATCAAATTAGCTATGACATCGTAAGTCAAACTCCTAGGGAAATTAAATTGCATTTACTGGAAATATTTAACCAAATCTTCTCAGAGGGCTCCTTCCCGAGCACCTGGAAAGACTCTCTAGTTGTACTCATTCCCAAGCCCGGCTCCAAGGGGGTCAGACCCATATCGCTCATGTCATGTGTTTGTAAACTCATGGAACGCATTCTTTACCGCAGATTGAGCTGGTTTATTGAGTCTAGACCTATACTTCCACAATCGCAATCGGGTTTCAGACCTTTCAGGGCCTGCAACGATAACCTGGCCACTCTGGTTACTTCGGTGAAAACAGGCTTTCTGAGGCGTTCAGTCACGGTTGCGGTCTTCTTGGACATCGCGGGGGCGTTCGACAACGTAGACCCGCATATCCTGCTTGAGGACCTGAGTGTCATAGGGGTTCCTGCTCACTTTAGAAAATTCATAGAAAATCTCATCTCTGTTAGATATCTTACTTTCATAATAGAAGGCGAGCTTCATGGCCCGTACACCGCTCTCAAGGGCACGCCTCAGGGATCCACGCTAAGCCCTCTATTATTCGACATCTACCTCAGAGAAATCGGACAACACCTACACCAGGACACGCACCTTCTTCAATACGCGGACGACGTTGTCTTATTCTCTACGCACCCGGTCTTAAACACGGCCATCGATTCCGTTCAGGAATCCTTGGAGCAAATATATAAATATCTCAGATTTAGAAATTTGGAAGTATCGCCCTCGAAATCCAAGTGGATAGTCTTTGAACCAGGTAAAGCCACTAAAACATCGAAGTCTGTTAAAATCAACGAAAACTTGATTCCCAGAGTATACTCACACCGTTTCCTGGGAGTTATCTTGGACCACAACATGAATGGTAAACAACACTTGAAATATCTCATAGATAAAGGCAGAAAAATTTCAGCTATCGTGTCTGCCCTAGCGAGCGTTACTTGGGGCTCACATCCTGGACTCTTACTCACGATATACAGAGCCATTTTCAGGAGCGCAGTGGAATATGGATCTCATTTCTTTACTTGGAGCTCATCGACCCCGGACTTCATTAAACTTCGACGGCTGCAATATAAGGTGATCAGAAAGGCGATGGGATATCGAATCTCAACGCCAATAAACGTCATGCTCGCAGAAGCTAAGGAATTCGAACTAAACATCAGATTTAACCTTACTGCATCAAAATTCATCTACAAGTGCATGGCAAATAAATCTAGTATAGTTTACAACTCTTTAGAGGAAATGGAATTTATAGCGGTCAAAAGGAACTGCAAGATCAGGGCTATTAAGGAATCCAGACTCTTTAAATTCTACGTCATCAGTCGTCATGAAAAATCCATTACTTTCAGATCTACATATTCGCCGGCATATTGGTACTCCTATGAGGTCTTCTCTATGACAATCAAGTACGTCAACACTATGCAAAGCCATAATAAAAGTGAAAATGTCAATCTGACAATAGCAGATTTTTACCATAAATCCTTTGAGATCAGACAGAATGCCACGACTTTCTACACCGACGGGTCCAAGAACCCGGAGGGCGCAGTTGGAGCTGCGGTTTACTCACCAGAAATGGAAGGCAGTATTAAGCACAAGCTTCCTCCTGAAACCTCCATTTTCACGGCCGAACTCTGGGCCATTTACCAAGCCATCCTTGCCATCCACGACCTTAATCTCCCTAAAAGTGTAATTTTCTCTGATTCAAGGAGCGCTCTGGAGACACTTCAAAATTCTTCTAAGGTGCAGCGCAATTATATAGTATATCACATCAAAAAAATTTATTTTGATATAACAAGCAGGGGTAGTACGGTCACTCTTTTTTGGGTCCCTGCGCACTCCGGCATCCCAGGCAATGAATCAGCTGATCAAGAAGCAAAATTGGCTGCGACTGAGGGCTATAAACCTGGCTTTCGTGTCCCGTACGAGGACCTTATGATGGAATCGCATGCACGTGCTGACAAGCAGTTCCAGGATCACATAAAGGAAGTCTCAGCCACTAAAGGCACTCAATACCACGAACATTTCTACACAAACTCCAAAAAGACATGGTTCCATAAAACACAGTTTACAAGAGAAGAAATTGTTCTCGTCAACCGTCTAAGATCCAACCACGTCAACGTCAATGAGAGCCTACATAGGGTCAACATGATATCTTCACCGAGCTGTCCTTGCGGCGACTCCCGTCAAACAGTGAACCACTTAATCTTTCATTGCAATGCATTCGCCAATAACTCTTCTCCCATACGCACGCATATCGCAAAAGAATTTCCTAACTCCCCTTTCGACCTTATCCCTGCCCTCCGTTCCCCTACTCCTAAACTCTGCCGCCTGCTCCTGGCCTTTGTTAAGGCCAATGATCTTTTCTTCTGACTCTCTCTTTGCTCCTCTCTCCTTCTTCCCATGGCGCGCAGTTTACCGCTGGGTGGCAGCAGGCGTCCGGATTAAAGGGGAGAGGCATTCATATCTTTTGCCTTTAACACAGCTTATAACTTAATCGCAGTAATACCAACACCGCAGACCTCAATGGCCTAGTCTCAACCCTTGGGTTGCCTGGCCAATAAACCAAGAAGAAGAAGAAGACGCTCCAGAATTGGGCTCCGGAGTAAATGGAAGAAGCGCCGGTAGAGTCTGGTCGAGCAAGTGCAGGTCTGAAATGAACCGATCCGGAGCACGAGGGGTCAAGCCAAGTATCCAGAGACCTCACCCTTGACTGACCGGGCATTGTGGCATGCTGGATCGAATTGGAGAAGTTCTATATGGATGGAGGCACGCACTGCTGACGTGGTTGACGCGAATGAGGCGGCCATTTCGGAGTAACGCACAGACCACAAGATACGTATCTCTTCCTTCCAGCGACGTCTCTCACATTAGAGAAAATCAAACACTCGGAAGCGCAACGCGATATACGCGAATTGTAATACATTTTAAGTACGCACGAGCGAATTATATTGGCGGAGGATCCGAGCAACCGCAATGAACATTCCGTGACAGTTTGCGATATCTATTATTCGGACCACGAGGTACGCGAACCTCTTATCAGTCAGGGTCGATGGCGTTGCGAATTATCGGGACCGTCGATGATTTAATGTAAATATACGGCATAGTTGTTTCAAAGGACTAAACTTATATTCCGCTAATATATGCCTCTCCTATATCCCAGAACGAAAAGACTTTCGTAAGTGTAGATAGATATGTGTCTGTACTCCCTACCGTTAATCGCTAATGATTTCGAACATAACGAATAAGATAAATAACATAATTTAACGTTACAATAGAAAAGTCAAAAAACACGAGCACGTATATTTGAAATAATAATAAATAATAATAATAAATAGAGAAGTCAAAAAACACGAGCACGTATATTGGATCTTGAAAAATTTTAACTAGTTTATTAAATCAGAAAGCAGCTTTGCAACTGTTGTAAAATTCTTCAGTATGATTGGTTTATACATTTAGATCCATAAGGAATTAAAAGCAAGAACCAACCGTATTCAAGAATTTTACAACAGTTGCAAGCGGCATTCTCTGCTGAACGCAACCATTAAAAATTATCATCAGCCCAAATAAGATTAAAAAAAAGAGAAATCATAATAAAATTATTAATAATTAAACTATTGGAAAGAAATGGAAAGAAAGTATCGGATGTGTAAAAATCTATGTATACATATATTGATAGTAATTCGTAATTCTTGGTAATTTTCCGTCTTTATCTGTAATAATTTTTAATTTATATTGTAAAAGTATCAACTTAGTCAATTTACAAATTTACAAATTTTTTTTATTTTTTTATTGAACATTTTTTATAATCAACAATACATTGATAAGTTTTGAGAAGTTGAACAACTTTAATTCAATATGGCAATATTTTACCGTATTCTTAAGTCTACAAGAAGATTTATTATTTTTACAGTGAAACCCTTCAGGACGTAATGGCAAGCTTTGAAGAAACAGAAATAACAAATGTTTCCAACATAATCGAAGAACAAATACCTGTCTGTTTCTTTTGCGATAAGACTGTCAAAAAAAATCGTGGACGCAATTATTATTTGAGTACTACTAACGATTTTGCCAGTATGGATATAACAAAAAGTTATGCTACTCGAACGAATGATTTACGACTTTTACAAAAATTGAATAACGTTACGAAACAAGGGATAATCACATACCATAAAATTTGTAAAATATCTTACAGCAGACGATGTGAAACCTTGCTTAATACAAAACGTACCATCTGGCATCAGAAGAGAGACCACCATAAAATTGCTTACCAGAATTTGTGTTATTTCATTGAAAAGAATATTGTAGAAAAACATCAATGTTTTTTTCTTAATTTTATACAAATTATGTTCATTGCCTTTTTACGTGACGAATATAATCAAACTCCTAACGATCGTTCGGAATTATTTCATGCAAAGCACATAGAAAGGCAAATTTTGGCAGATGCATCTTTGAAGAGGAAAATTAGAATAACAATTACAATAATAATTTGACCGTGGAAAATATAAAAACAAAAATACAATACAAATGGCTTCTTCCACGTGCGCAAGATATTATTAGCGATATCAATTATTTAAAATGAATTATATATAGTCAGATATCATAAACGTTTCGATCTGTTCATCAGATCATTATCAATATTAATAGAATTTAAATACGTATAAACATCCTAGCGTCATTATGTGATGTTTCGCAACTTCATACAATTAGTCATTATAAAATTATAAGATTATACAATGTTTCACTTATCCAGACCAGCATCATATATTTGTTGTCCCGTCATATTCTTAGTCACAGAATGATTATTACTATTGTTCTACTATAATTCTGATATTCCATTATAGTAGAACAATAGTAGTAATCATTCTGTGACTAAGAATATGACGGGACAACAAATATATGATGCTGGTCTGGATAAGTGAAACATTGTATAATCTTATAATTTTATAATGACTAATTGTATGAAGTTGCGAAACATCACATAATGACGCTAGGATGTTTATATGTATTTAAATTCTATTAATATTGATAATGATCTGATGAACAGATCGAAACGTTTATGATATCTGACTATATATAATTCATTTTAAATAATTGATATCGCTAATAATATCTTGCGCACGTGGAAGAAGCCATTTGTAAAATTAGAATAATTAAAAGCGGTAATGACAAGGTTTTGGTTCCTTATGACGTACAAATGATCAGCAATGTGGAAAATTTGAAAAATACTGATTTGGTACAACGAACTGCACTTCTTCTTAGATCGGAAATTCGCAAGATAATAACAAAGAAATTGCCTCAAAATTTTTCGGTTCAAGAGTTGATAAACGGAGACTGTAATGAATGTCCTGAACTATTAATGACTTTTTACCGAACTTTGTTGAGTGGTTTTAATTATCGACGCGAAAGTAGTTCCAAGACCAAACTAACTGCCAAATCCTTTTCCGAAGATGCAATTTATGCAGTAACCAGTGGCAAGATAAAACCGTCGAAACATATTAATCTCGGTATTACTTTAAAAAGTTTAACAAGCAGTAAGAAGATATTGAACATTGTTAATAGTTATGGTCATTGCTGTAGTTACAACGTAGTAGAGGAATTGGAAACTGAAGCAACATTTGCCAGCACCGACAGAACCGAAATTTGTCCCTGTGACATACAACTTAAAAGTGATCTGAAAACAGGAGTAGCCTACGACAATTTTGATCGTTTTGTGGAAACAATTGACGGAAAGGATACATTGCATGATACGGTCGGGATAATTTTTCAAGATATTTCCGAAGATTTTACAGGTTTACGTGCCATACAGAAAGATAATGTACAAGATTTGGCGAGCATCGGTAAAAAAAGAAGAACTTTTGACGCAATCATTCCAGATTCCTTCAACCGTACCTAAAAAGATCTAAATTAGAAGAAAGTTTAAAGCCTTTTGATTGTGAATTACGCTTTGCAGTACCACATGATCTCGAGAAAATCGAAGAATTAGATCTTTTTTGGATGCTTTTACATGCATTGAAGATTGAAACACCAATGTGGGTTGGTTTTAATGCCAAAATTCTTAAAGATAATTCTGCGAAGCAAATAGTTTCCTACTTAACGCCGATCAACTCATCACCAACTGAAAAAGCCGTTGTTATCGAAACAATGCAACAGAGTCTGCAAGTCGCTAAGGAATGCAACCAAACAAGTTACATACGATTTGGCGATCGCAAAAATAGCATTACAACTGCAATCAACTGAAAAACCTAAATTTGATAAACTCTTCATTCACCTTGGAGGATTTCATATACAAATAGCTTATTTTAAAGCCATTAGGAAATTCATCGAAAATTGTGGATTAACAAATGTAATGATAGAAAGTGGCCTGATAGCAAGCGGTTCTGTCAACAGTTTTCTTTCAGGGAAAAATTTTAATAGGTGCAAGCGCTTACACGTTTTGATTTTATTGTGTCTCCAGATATTGCACTTTGAACATTTTCTTGAAGTTAAAAATGTCAACATAGAGAATCATATGAGGACATATATGGAAACGTTTCAAAATACCACATCACTGAATCCTGAGATCAACAATGAAGATGTTCGGCAATTGATAAAGAATTACAAACATTTCAAAACAGAAACTATGAATGGCTTTCACGGAAAAACACCACAATTTTATATGACATATATAAATCTCGTAAATCATTTTCTTACATTTAGTAGAAGTATCCGTACAGGACATTTTGAATTATATTGCTATATCCTACCTAAAATAAATAATTTATTTTTTCCGTTCAATCAAATGAATTATGCGCGTTGGCTCGTTCGTTATCACAACAACCTACTCATCGTTGATGAGACTCATCCTGGGCTTAAAGAGGATTTCTTGAGCGGCTGCTTCGGTGTAAAAAGAACGGACAAGCCTTTTTCCAGACAGCCAATAGATCTTACTCTTGAACAAACTATAAATGGTGATGCAGCTAGGAGGCTCACAGGGATAATGCATTTTACAAATTCAATTTCTGCGCGTCAAAGGTGGAGTAGAAGTCACGGCATACGAGCAACCGTGATTTCGCATGTCCTTGATGAGATAGGCTCTTCAAGAAAACAAGATACTACTGCAGATTTGCATAAAAATCGCATTAAAAAGAGTAATTCTCACATAACTCAATTTATAAATGCTATTAATGACCGTATAAATCCTTTTGCGTCGCATCTACGCGAAGAATTGCTATATAATATTTCCAATGGCCACGCTGTCTCTAATGAAATAGCAAATTTTCTGATCAACGTCGAAGAAACTGGAAACAGAATGCGAGAAGAATTCATTACAGAATGTGCCAAAGATGACAAACGATTCGAACAAACTATCAAGAGAAGTAAGATACTGAATTTTTCTACAGCAATGAAAAAGAAGAAAATAGCATTCGTTTGCAAAGTTGAAGAGGTAAAACTTCAAAGAGACTTGTTTGGGCGGCTCGTAGGAATTTCTTTGCAAAAAAAAATTGATCTTAAAAAGGTATTCATCTATCAGTATTATCATTATTACTTCATTAATATTACTATTGTTATATTAATTAATATATAAATATAATTTTTGTTTTTATTTTATATTTTCTAATTAAATGTTTTATATTTTCAAATGACTGTTTATTTTCTAGTTTGATTTTAACGATTAATTTTTAGCTCGTAGCCCTTTTTTGTTTATTTCTTTATAAATATAATTATTAAATAATATAAATAATATATAATAAAATATATAAAAATAATAAAATATTAATAATAAAAATTCATTATTATTGCTTCTGTTATTAATTCTATTATTGTTATTATTTTTATTAGATTTTGAGTTACCCATTCACATCTGTGCCTTTCTCATTGTGTCATATGGACGGGATGATAAACAAAACTGATAAATGTGTATTGGCAAAAATTTTGGAAAAAGAAGTTGACAACCATGAAGAACCATATACTTTAGACGTCGTAATCATCGATGGATTTTTTTTGCTATATTTAATCAAAGAGGCCCAGAACGTTCGGGAATCTTCTCTGAAAATTTTGCAAATGATTTACAGATACAACGCTCGAAGAATTGTTTTGGTTTTCGATGTGTATCGCGAACCGTCTATAAAAGACAATGAACACCTGCTGCGTGACAATTATGCCAACGACTTCGTAATTACAGGAACAAATCAAGTTACACCAATCAACTTTGGCGCAGAACTACGGAACATCAAGTTTAAAAAAGCTCTTGTTGAATTTCTCATTGAGCACTGGGCGAGCGAGGCTGCTGCAGCATACATTGATCAGAAAACAGTCAACCTAAACTATGACAAGTGTTATGAATACACAGTTAGGGAAGGAGACGTTATACGGACCATTGAGTACAATTTAAGTTGCCAAGGCCATGAGGAGGCTGATACAAAAATCGTATACCATGTTTGCAATATTGATATTAACTCAAATGTGTTAATACGATGTTCTGATACAGACATTTTAGTCATTATGCTTGGCAATATGCAACATTTAAAGAGCTCCGTTAATATTTAGTTTGAATTAGGCACCGGGAATCATCAACGTTTCATCAACGTGAATAAGCTACATGAAAAATTAGGAAATAACTTGTGCCGTTCCTTGCTGGGGTTTCATGCCTTCACCGGATGCGATTACAATCCTGCATTTTTTCGGAAAGGTAAAAAGAGGCCTTTTTCAATTCTGCAGAGCTCCAAGAAATTCCAAGAAGCGTTCGATTCTCTCAGCAATCCTCACGCAGCCAATCACAAAAATTGTTTTGACGTTTTGGAAGAGTTTATTTGCCAGCTATACAATTTGAAAAAAATCAACCAGGTCAATGAAGGAAGGTTCGAGTTGTTTTGCAAGTCGTACAAAATGAAAAATAGTGCAGAAAAATTCCAAAAACAGGTATCCAGTTTTGATGCATCTACTTTGCCACCTTGTCATGCTGAGTTGCAGCAGCAGATATTGCGAGCTATATACAGGGTGGACCATCTGAAGTGATCCAGTCAAATATCTCGAAAACTAGTAGGGATAGAGAAAAATGTTTCGTATGAAAAG
>NW_017297123.1:50591-51034 GCF_001594075.2 Trachymyrmex cornetzi
ACCCTGTATATCAGCAACATCTGGAGCAATGCCCATTTAAAATACCCAACAGAATTGGAAGCTACTAAGTATGGCTGGAAGAAAGTAGAGAAGCATTACACTTTGGTTCGATGGTGAAGAATTGCCAGCTATTATCGACGAGATAATAATACAACCAACTGAAGAAAAGGGAAACGATTCAGGTAACTATTATACTTTAATATAATATAATTTAAATAATTATTACATTATTGTTCGTATAAAAATTTGTGATTTATCGAAATCAGCGTTATTCCATCTTTTATGTGCTAAATAAATTACTTTTCAAGATGATAATAAATGACAGTTTACAAATTATTACATTTGAAATTAAAGCTTAGTGTGGCGGTCTATTTGACACCACATACATATTTCGAACAACCCGAACGAAGCAAACTTCATGCGGATGCATTTGTTTCCAAGAC
>NW_017297123.1:51734-52602 GCF_001594075.2 Trachymyrmex cornetzi
TCCTTTTCAGGACCAATTAATTTATAGAAAGTTAATAAATTATATCAAACGAACACGCTATCAAAAACCCTTCACTTAGTATTTACTATTCAACATACATGATACATTGTTTTATTTTGCATACGCATATATGTTGCGTACTAAATTCACAATATTTTTGAAAAGTTTAAATAACGTACATCGAAATAACAGTACTCGGATCAGTATCAATAATTGAATCTTACCTGTATGTTTATTATGATAACTTTATTAATATAATATTTATTTCATTTTTTTAAATCATATTAGATAATCTGGAGACACTGGTAGTGTCTCGGCGCTAAGCTGCGCGAAGCGACACTGCCGTGCCTCCTTTACGCGAACCGACGAGTTGCGGCAGATCGAGATTATCGGATCTCAATAACGGCTGAACCGATCGCGTTCTATGTATGCTCAATCGACAGCCACCACACGGATTGTATGATAAAAGTGCTTTTATTTTTTTTCTACGTGCCCTACGAGCGGAGATATCGCGACGCAAAGTTCCGAACTGCTACTTTTCAAATCATCAGATTCAGATACGTCGTTATTGTCGTCTTGGTTGTCGTCGTCGACCAGGAGAAAATGTCCTTCTCGTTTTTTCGACACTAGATGGCTTTTGACTTAACCTAGCGATGGCAGCATTGCACATTCGAACGTGATCAACCACGTATGACGGCTGTGATAATCATCAGCGATGGCAACATTGTCACATATACGATGTGACGTGTTATTAAATTAAAATTAATTAATTGAAATTAAAATTAATAAATGAATTAAAATAAAATAGTAATTATAACTAAAATGAAATATCGAGATTGTCGTTGATGAAGATTTAGGTTTTTTTTTT
>NW_017297123.1:53077-56045 GCF_001594075.2 Trachymyrmex cornetzi
CGCCGTCGAGGAAATGGGTGTCTAGGTGTTCGCCGTCGAGGAAATGGATGTCTAGGTGTTCGCTGTCGAGGAAATGGGTGTCTAGGTGTTCGCTGTCGATGATAAGATAATACACGGAGACACCCGGGTGATGTTTTTGAACGCAGCCTAGATGTCGATGGGATCACGTGATCATTTCTTCCATGCTTATGGACTTTTGATTCCCGCGTCTAATCAGAGAGAACGGGTCACGTGATTCATTTTGCCACTCTCTTTCTTCGAGGCTTTCTATCTACGTAAACCGTCCTCCGATCCAATTTTATTTAAACAGACAAACCGATCAGTCTCGTGAGATCATTCTATTTACCCGGTTCGAGGTGGCCAGTGCATTCAGCATTGCATTCCGTTCGATTACTCATGTATGTAAGAGATTAATAGGATAAGGTTAGGTTCCCGTCCTTGGCGCGCTAGTTCTAGATGGCGTAGCTGTTAGTAATGCGCATGCGTACAACGTGCGATGTTTGCTATTGGTCCTTCAGACCACGTGATAGATGCGGATTGGCATTCGCTCGCTCGTGCGACGTGATTGGCGTAATATGCCCAACAGGGTGCGTAAGTGTGCAAGGAGATGCACAGGAAGTTAAGTTAAGTTCTGTTTGAACCGACACACGTAACGTCGAAATATCTGTGATCTTTGGATGTGTTATTGCGTCATCATTTTTGGAAAGCGTGACCGGCTTCAAACGCGCAATTGAGTTCGTTATTTATACCAAGTACAAGAGCTATTTCTTCGCCCTTCCTTAAGCTATTCCATAGTTCGTGCAGATAATCCTATCCTGACACTTCAGATTATCCTTACGATCCTGAGAGACGACATATCATCGTTCCCTTCGGATCTCGTTACTTTCCTACAAGGAGATTCCTTCTCCTTTCGAGGCATAAGGCGCCAATTCAATTTTCCTCTCCACGCGTTACATATATATTATTGACGTGACCTGGCCTTATTATTGTAAACAAAGAAGAAGAAGAAAACCGATTGATTGGCTCAGTAGGATGAGTGAGAAAGCACAAGAGATGTAAGTATGTTTTTTTCGAAAAGTATTTTATATCAATTGTTAATTTTTCCTTCTTTACAGGAATGACGTTCAAAATAAAGCTTTGGCGGAGATCGCGTCGAAAGCGGAAGTCGCTATTGCAAAACAGCAATCGGTTAAACCTCCCCCGCCGCCACCATCATCATCGGAACCACCTCCACCGCCGTTATCATCATCATCGGAAACATCTGCACCGCCGCCATCATCATTATCGGAAACATCTATACCGCCATCATCATTGGAACCTCCTCCATCATCTGAAAAATCTGAGACAGAACTTGCACCGAGACGTAAGTAAAGATTTTACATGAAGTATTTGATATACGTTTAATGTAGCATAGATGCCAGACGTCAACTGCTTGCAGCATGTTAATAGTACGTTAATAGTACGAAGAAGTCATACTAGTACACACACAAAGCATAAGCTATACATGAGTACAGTTTATGCTTAAAGTATGTAACCTCTTCATGCTATTAACATGCTATACATGCTTGCAACATACTATTAACACACTATACATGCTACGTATGCTGCAAGCTACAGCCGCCTAGCATCTATGCCATGTATACGAAAAATAATATTTTTGTTTAACTATAAATAAAATGTTCTGTTCCAGCACCACGATGGAAAAGAGGAGGTCGCAATCGAAACAAATATCGTGGTCGAGGTGGTCAAGGGGATCGAGGTGGTCGAGGGGGTCGAGGTGGTCGAGGTGGTCGTCCTCAGGGTGGAACGACGAATATCTATATCAGCTACTAGACAGGTATGGTTAAAAAAAATTTCACTCGAAATAGATTGGATTCATGGGACGCCAGTTTTAATACATTACATATTCTGTTGCAGGTGCCGCCCCTGGTATTATGGTTTAATATCCTAATATATTCAATAAATATATGATTCTGATATATTGAAAATTTTTTACCATGTGTCATGAACACTCTGTTCCTTTGAGGCTCCCTATGTAAACCATCCCTGATCTGTTTTAAAGACTAATCGATACTTTCGAAACATATATTGATCGTCGACATCGAAAAATATGATGAGTGACAATGGCTGCGTTCAGCAAACTCAACAGTTGAGTGAGCACTCGCTGCTATTGATGTATTCTTCTAGATTTAAAATCTGGTTGGACGATCTAAAAGAATACACCAATAACAGCGAACGCTCACTCAACTGTTGAGTTTGCTGAACGCAGCCATTGATTTTCCTTTCTTCTTTATAGGAATGATTTTCGTTTAAATGTATAATAAAACACGTATATTCGGAAAATTTATAAACGGATATGCTAATTAAACGTGTAAACGTTTACCTTTAAGTAAACGTTTTTTTTTAAGTTAGAGCCCTAGTTGTAAACCGTCTGTGATTTGGAGACACGGTAGTGTCTCGGCGCTAAAGCCGGGAGCACATAGAAAAACGTAAGACCATGGCAGGTATTCATAGTCTATTCTTATTTTAAACCGTCTTAAGTAATGTCTTAAGTCGCTAATGCGGCCTTCTGATTGGTTCATGACATCTTAAGACTGTACTTAAGACGGTCTTTAATATAAGATCCGACTGTGAATACCGGCCCATAAGTCCGGATCTACAATAGGGTTTTAAGCCTTAAGCCATAAGATATGGGCGAATCACAGTCGTTTATTCTTCTCGGATTCGACTGTAATTGGTCAATTTCTTATGGCATAAGGCTTAAAACGCCTATTGTAGATCCGGGGAAAAGCGGGCAGCACAGACTCTTGCATAACGCATAACACATAAGGCATAAGAAATTGAACCAACCAGATTCTCTATTACAGATTTCTCTATTACATGGAAGGGAAAGAAACGGAGAACTTCGATTGGTACATATTCTTATGCATTACGTGTTATGCGTTATGCAAGAGTCTGTGCTCCCCGC
>NW_017297123.1:56884-58934 GCF_001594075.2 Trachymyrmex cornetzi
CGTAAGCCCAGTAGCGAATTCAATGTTACGATTTCCTTAAGGCCATGGCATATAAAAAAGCTTAAGGCGTAAGACTTAAGCAGTAAGCGAATCGACCAATCACAATAGAGACCGTAAGACCATACGTAAGCAATAGCGAATCCAACATGTTGATTTCGTTACTGCTTAAGTCTTACGTCTTAAGTTTTTCTATGTGCCAAGGCCTTTACTGATTACGCCTTATGGCCTTACGTTTTTCTATGTGCTTCCGGCTTAAGGGCTGCCGCACACACCTTCCGTAACAGTAACCATAAGCCATACCGTAAGTATCAGCCAATCAGAATTAAGAGTTCAAAAGAATTCTCAACTGTGATTGGCTAATTCTTATGGTACGTCTTACTGTTACGGGAGGTGTGTGCGGCAGCCCTTAAGCCAAGCGTAGCGACACTGCCGTGGGTCCTTTACGCGAATTGCGTCGGATAAATAATAAATTACATAGGACATAGGGAATCCATAGATTTTAGGGACTCTAGTAGAATCTGCTGAGCGCCACCCACCGATGATATGTTAGTTCCATTATGATTAGCTACATGTTGCATGTTAAACGCGCGGGAAACGTTTCCGCATGTAGTTGATGCGGTAGTTCTTGTGAAGTTCTTATGATTGTAAAGTTCTCGTGAGTTCTTTTCGAGTGATTTAAATAAAAAAAATTCCTCGTGATTTCTTGGTTCTTGGTTTCAATTGATGTGTTTTCGTTTCGATCCAAGTGTGAGAATCACTGAGATAATCATAGTAAGGTTAAATATTTATTGTTTGGGTAAATGTTCAGAAGAATTCTATTTCACAAAAAATCATTTTTTTTTAAAGCAAAGCTATAATTTCTTACTAACTGCTGATAGTACTTTTGAACATTTACCATATTATAAGAAGATATTAAGAGTACAATTTTTATCTTCTTCACAGAAAGGTTGTAACACTTTTCGATGGTTTGCTTACTGAGTGATCGATTTTTACTTATAGATTAATTAACTATTTACGTCAACCAGTCTACGAGTAAGGTTGAGTTTCGAAATCCATCGAAAAAAAGTTGTAATGTTTCTGTGATCAGTATGTTATTGATTGATGAATTTTTGAACATATGATTGCTATTCTGTATGTATGAAAGTATAAGAATTACATTAGATATCATTGACACTTTGTCAATTATAATAATTTAAGACTAAAATATATTTAAGATCTATTCGTAAAACTTCCAAAACGTGGTCAGCTAATTGTTGCAATAATCTGTGAACTGTTAAACCATCTATATTGTTCCTTTAATTTTTCATGATATTCTAATGCTTTTTCAACATGTACTTCGATTCTGCATAATTATTGAGAATTAATACCAAAAGAATACAAATTTGGAAAACACAATAGATCTGAATCTTTTTCACGGTTGTCCAAAGGCAATACCTGAATTTTTAACATTTGGTATAAATAAATAGTATATTGATTATAATAATTTTCTGTGTCTTGTATTATAAATCCGAATTATTTAATTCCTCTGTTGATATTTTTATACGATTTTAGAAGAAGTGGTAAATGAAATGTTCTACCTTTTGTTGTATCATTTGTCTTTAGGGCAATTTTTTAAATAATTTTCCATCTAAACAATAGTTCAAAATGTCTTAGCTCTTTGTATAAGCATTTTTTGTTTAAGAGACGCTATTTCATCGGGTACATTATGTACAAAGAGATTATTTAAAACACTATATATAGGTAAAATTTTTTGTACTCCATCACGAAATTTTCGTTAATGATAATAATCACAAATATACTGTGGTTGAATATTTTCTTAAAGGTACATGTACTTATCGATTGGAGTACTTTTTCATAACAATTAATTAGAAATGGATTATTAATTTTACATAAGATCGTATATCCATGATTTTTTTGCTTGTGCTTTGTAACGTCCGGTGCGCTATACTATAGCACTCCGGCCGTTTACCAAGCGAACGCGAGCGCACAGTATAGCAAATGATACAATACGTGCCGCGAGAACCTATAGCATATGCTATCGTTGCCGTTG
>NW_017297123.1:61609-62758 GCF_001594075.2 Trachymyrmex cornetzi
CTTGGCGCCAATTTTGTTGATATCGAATCTTTTTTATACGAATGATACATATCATTAGAGTTAAATAAATATTAAGAAAAAAATTAAAGTTATTATTATAATAATTTTTGAAGGGGAATAAAACCATTATAACTTGGGTTGGAATGTATCATATACAAAGAATTTCATCAAACAGCAAACGCAATTAGTCATCAGTTCCATGGCCGATTAAGTAATGACGTTGGTGAAACCGGCCGAAATGGTGGTTTCCACACGAAAAGCACGCACACTTAGCGCTTTTTTTACCTTTTTTTAAAAAGGTAAATTTGTATACGATTAAAGTTACTATTACTCAATTAAAAAATCCCACCACCACCCCCATCGTCTTATAATAATAAAATTTAACTTGATAGAATTTATAAAATTTAACTGATAAAGATAGTATTACTTGGGTTTTACTTTTTATTTTTAAAACCAACTACGAAGATGACATCGAGAGCAGCGACGATCAAGACCAGTATAATAGTTGTGATAGCGATGGAAGCAGTGATGATAACAATTAGAATGATGGCAAAACTAACTGATGATGACAGGATGATGGCGAGAAAGAGTATATAAAAAGAGAAATAAGAAAAGAGTATATATGAGTATATATGTAAAGAAAATTCAATAAATGAAAAAGAAATATTCAATAAATGAAAATACTGAAAAATATTGAGCTGGTGATAGTAAATCAATCCGTGTAACCAATCAAACCAACAAAGACTCCTTACAAATCCTAATAAATTATTCAGCTAAAGATCTAGATTAACCGTTTAGGGCCTTTATTTTTTATTATTATAGTTGATCAATAAACTTTGAATTTTTGTTTAATAATTGTTGCTCAAAATGTACAGTAAATGCATTAAATTATAATTATATAGACTGTACGGTTTGTTTCCTACTTTTATAATAAAAAAAATTGTTTACTTCGGTACACTATTAATATTTATTTCATAATTACAATTTTTACTCCAAATATGGCCCAATTACTTTGAATATTTTAAAGTAAGCTGATTTTGAATTTTGTTACTTAAATCTATTAAGGCGCGAATTCGTGATAGTGCTAATCCTACTGTAAATGTAAGTATACAGCAAGGTTTAAGTTTCTCCATTTTTATTATATAATTA
>NW_017297123.1:63421-66630 GCF_001594075.2 Trachymyrmex cornetzi
TTGGGAGTAGTGTATATAATAGATATTAGGTTGACACACACACACACACACACAAACATGTGTATATTATTGATTTGATTAAATATACAGTCTTATTTGACTAAATATTTAGTTGATATAACTATATTTGTGGTGTATCTAGTGTAACAATTAGTTATTAACTAAATGATTAGTTATTCTAACTAAATTTACTCTTAACCGTTGCAAATATTTCGTTGAATGAAATAAATTTTTATTTGCATTAATAACATGTTTATTCTTGCTGAATATGAGATTTACGTTGATAAACCTACTAATCCTCATGCAGATAAAAGTGATCAAAATGAAGAGAATACTTACACACACATATGCACGCACGCACATTAAAATTCAAACAATATAACCATAAAACGGGCAAATAACAGTAAAAAATTCGTTATAATAATATTAAACAATATAAAACGGGTTACATTATAAGTGACGCGATTCTTATTTTCGGACGTTTCGACTGACTTCCAATCTTCAGCGAACGCATATAATGAAATAGTTCTTTGATTCGACTGTATGTTAACACTGATGCAATCAAGAGGAAAAATTGTAATGCAACACATTGCAGAAACAGAAATTAAATGTCAAATATTTTTTTAATTAAGTTTTAAGAAAGTAGTTGTCATTACAATCCTCACGATTACATTTACGTATAGTCGAAAAAATAGTCGAGGATTGAAGAGAGGACGCTATCCAGTGCATTCGTGAGATCATTCTATTTTTGTAAATTATTGTTGTATTCGTTCGCTGAAGATGATTGAAAGTCAGTCGATGTTTAAATTGCTACTATCATTTTATTGCTTTAAGAAAATTGCCATCATTATATTCATAATTAATAATTTTTATAGTTGAACGATTTTCCTGAGCCTGCAAAACCGCACAGCACAACCGGAAAAAGAAACAGAGGCAATAGGGCAGGAGCTCATGTACAGCAAGAACGGTTTATGCGTTTCTTGTACAAACTATCTTCAGCTCACGATAATTGGGGAAAGAGAAAGATGGTAATTGTTGCATGTTAAATGAACATTGAATATTATAATAAGTATATTATAATAATTTTTGCGATAATTGGGGAAAGAGAGATGGTAATTATTGCATGTTCAAAAAAAATTGAATATTAGAATGAATATATTATAAATAATGAATATTAAATATTTATAAATATTTTTTCAGCTACCAAACGAAAAAACAGCCTCATCAACTCAAGATAATTGGTCTAAGGTAATTTTTATTATATTATAATAATTTTTATGATAAGTAATTGGGGAAAGAGATGGTAATTGTTGCATGTTCAAAAAAAATTGAATATTAGAATGAATATATTATAAATAATGAATATTAAACATTTATAAATATTTTTTCAGCTACCTATCGAAAAAACAGCCTCATCAGCTCAAGATAATTGGAAACATAAATCTAAGGTAATTTGTTATATACATTTAAAAAATATTAAACCTAAGTATACGAGAAACGCCACTAGATGAATTTATCTCAGAAATATGTCGTTACTATCACACTTTCAACACGATTCATCTGAAATTTGATCGTCTAGTGGCGCTTGTCGTATTTAGGTTATGTACTCACATGGCTGCTTTCCTTTTAAGCGACACAGTCGACACAAGTATCGTTCTACTTTGTCATTCACTGAATGCCAAGAAAGATAGAACGACGTTTGTGTCGAGTATGTCCTCTATCTAAAAGGAAAGCAGCCATAATAAATGGTCTTATTTCCAATCTTTTTATTGTTATATTTTATATACTACAATTTAATAATTACATTTTTTTACAGCCAAATCCTTCAAATCGTCAACAGGCTTTGAAATCGAAACTCGGTGATGCAGCTTCTTAGTTACATATTATTAATATTATTACTTACGTAAGGTGAAAATGATATATATGTATATCTGTTGGAGATTCAACTTCCCGCTCTTCAATCTATCGATAACCATCGATAACCAGCCATTTTATTTCTTTCGTTTTAGTATATCACTTCACCGTGTGGCGCTTGTGATCTCACTGCGTAAAGCTTACATATTTATGTTACCCTACTATCACCACTTGTTTGTAATGGTGGACTTTCCTTTTGTAACTTGCTAACGCCTTTTTAATAAATTTGTATCTCGTATAGAATCGTACTCGAGTACCTGTCCTGCCCTAGTCGCACTCTAACAATATCAAACCCGATTAGAGATGCCGTTTCAAATGTAGTTCAATGACTACGTTTGAAACGTAATCTCTAATCGGGTTTAATTTACAACATATAATGATTACGTTCGGGAACGTCGCTCGGATGCCTCCCGATGCCTCGGATTCATCATCTATTCTTGTTTAACATTAAATTAAATGTTAAACAAGGACAGATGATGAATCCGAGGCATCGGGAGGCATCCGAGCGACGTTTCCGAACGTAGCCAATATATATCTCATTCAATAATTCATAATATATATATTATTTCGTATAAACAAATTAATTCTGTTTCATGTTTCGTTCAGTACTTACGTAAGGTGAAAATGATGATATATATGTATATCAAACTCGATTAGAGATGCCGTTTCAAACGTAGTCCAATGACTACTCTCTATCTCTAATCGGTTTAATATACATATAATGGTTACGTTCGGGAACGTCGCTCGGTTCATCATCTGTTCTTGTTTAACATTAAATATCAAACAAGGACAGATGATGAATCCGAGGCATCGGAGTTCATAATATATGTTTCAATTCTGTTTCATGTTTCGTTAAAATTAAAAAATAAATTTGTAAGTTTATAATAAAATATATTATATATTTCTCTAGTCAAATATTTTTTCTTATATCCACTTGTAGAATATGCTTCCGCAGTTTGTCCGTTAAATCCCGAATTATACATTTACAACGATTGATAAGGTAGGCCAACATATGCCATGTCGTTAAGAAACAATGATACAATTATATTATTTTATTAATACCGTAATAAAATACATTTACAAATAATCGTATTTATATATATGGATTGAAATACAATTAAAGTGAATTTACCTTGTAAAAAAGAAATTTTGTAATCTACTAAAACCAATCAATGCAATATTTCAGTCGTAAAAAATGTTTATAGCAAAAATAGAAATAGTATTACTGTATTATTGGGAGTGTGAATAAGTTCTCGCCGTTTCGCCATCAGATGGTGGTATAAAAAGTTTGTGTG
>NW_017297123.1:67436-79915 GCF_001594075.2 Trachymyrmex cornetzi
CCCGCCGTATTCACCAGACACTGCGCCTTCTGATTACCATCTATTTCGATCGATGACGCACGGCCTGTCTGAGAAGCAGTTCACATCATACGAAAATACCAAAAATTGGATCGATTCGTGGATAGCCGCAAAAGAAGTATCGTTTTTTCGACGTGGAATCCAAATGCTGCCAGAAAGATGGGAAAAAGTTGTCTCCAGCGATGGGCAATACTTTAATTGACTTGTTTTTTTATTATTTTTTTTTATAAAAGATTTATTTTCACAAAAAAACGGCGAGAACTTATTCACACTCCCAATAATATTTAGAAAAATAAGAAAAATAAGAATGTAATACTTAAAAAATGTAATATTTAGAAAAAAGAACAAACCTAAGATTAAAAACGACATACGGACTTGCTGTTGGCTATATTGCTGATTAAGTTAATCGTCGATTCAATTAATCGACGTTGGTAACAGTCGCCCTAAATAGTGTTAATCAATCTTGCCTTGCATTAATTGGCAGTTACACGAACTATTTTTATTCCTTATACATACATTATATTACTGTAATAATTGTATTGTAATAGCAACGTCGATTAACTTAATCATCGATTATTTAATCAGCAGACTTGCTATTATAGACAGAAGATTTTCATCACGTAATCATTACTTTCATTACAATTAAATAGGAATGCAGAGATATCACGCACTAGCGAATAATCAAGCATTGATGTAGCGTGATTCTATTTTGCTTTTTTGAGACGTCCATTGATGATAGGCGAATACCTAGACACACATTCCCTAAACAGCGAACACCTAGACTCCAACTTCCTCGACGGCGGACATCTAGACACCCACTTCCCCGACGGCGAACATGTAGACAACACCTAGACGCCCACTTCCTCGACGGCGAATACCAAGACACCCACTTCCTCGACGGCGAATACCTAGACACCCATTTCCTCGACGGCGAACACCTAGACCCTCAATTCCTCGACGGCGAACACCTAGACACCAACTTCATCGACGGCGAACATGTAGACAACACCTAGACGCCCACTTCCTCGACGGCGAACACCTAGACACCCATTTCCTCGACGGCGAACACCTAGACACTAGGGATGGGCGATGTTTGCCGATTATTCGAAATGGTCGATAGTTTTTTTTCGAATAGTCGATTAATCCACTCGATGTCTTTCTCAGCGATGCATCGATGCATCGATTTTATATGTTAAATCGGCGTTTTTAAAAAAAATTATTTTTCATCTAATAAGGTCGTGTCACAAATCACAATGGAACGAATAAGAAATAAGGTAATGGCTGCCTTATATCACTCGACTGTGATTGGTCGATTCGCTTATTCCTTAGCTTTATTTCTTAGACTACGGTCAAGCGGATGCTGCAGATGCTTCGGAAGCGTTTGATCGACCAATCAAGATAAAAAGAATGTAAATTTCTTTATTCTAATTGATCGATCAAACGCTTCAAAGCATCTGTAGCATCCGTTTGACCGTAGCCTTAATTTCTTATTCCTTCTATTGTATCACGGCCTTAAGGATAATAATAGGTTAACTGCGCGCTAACCGTCTTCATCGCCATTCGCCATTAGTCGCAACGACACCGGACATAATATTGAAGTTATCGTGATTACTAGGCTAACCGCTAAAGTATCTCAGCTTGGATGCCAATTTATTCCAGTATATACTTATATACACGCTTCTCTCTGGTTGGATGTATTGAGTATTCTCTCGTTACATTGACAATGAGTCAAGGATATCATAACGACGACGGTAAACAATATTTTTATTATAAACATTGTGTAATTATATATATATATGTATATAGTTTCTGAACTTCTCTATGAACACTTTGACTACAAAAATTATAACCTTATCATTAATACATTGTCAACAGATATTCAAGAAATTGGAGAAGAAAGTAATGAAATTTCATCTGAAAGTTCAAGGGATCAACCCCTTTCAAACAAACCACAGAAGAATCTTCCCATCAAACAAAAAAGTCTTGCATGGAAACATTATACAAAATATAATGACATATCAGCAAAATGCTCTTTTTGTGATAAAATTATAAAACATAGCGGAAATACAACAAACTTAATGCAACATATTTCACGAAAGCATAAAATATTAATATCACAAGCAAAGAAAAGAAAATGTGATTCTGACAATGAGTCTTTTAAAGAAGGTTCTGCATCGACCGCTGAAACTCTTCAAGTTTTTAAAAGAAACAAACGCCAGATATGATTTAAATGATGTAAAATAAAATAAATAATTGTATATAAAATGAAATATATATTACACTGATACACTCTAAAAGCAAACAATAATTACAGGGCGAATTACGAATTGATGATGCTTTCAGCAGAATAAGATCATTTGGAGGTTAGTAAAAGATTGAAAAACAAATATATAATAATAACAAAAACAAGTCAAATAACAAAATAAGTAAAATAAATAAGTAAATAAATAAATAATATAAATAAAAAAAACAAATGTATATATAATACTATATAATAAATATATATGTATGTACATATAATAACAATTAAAAATGTATTTCCAGAGGGCGGACAGACTGCAGATAGAATAACATTGTCACTCATGTATATGATTGCTGTTGATAAGCTTCCTCTCTCCACAGTAGAGGCGAAGGGATTCAAAACACTCATGAAAACTATAGTTCCTTTATATAACATTCCAAGTAGAAAAACTATTACTAATTTAATGGAATCAAGACATCAAACAATGAAAGAACAATTTCGAGAGAAAATTCAAAAAGTATCATCATATACTTTAACATGTGACAATTGGTCTGACGTTTCCAATCAGAGTTACCTTGGTGTCACAATTCATTACCTGGAAGCTGATTGTGAGATGAAAAATGGTTGTTTGGGAGTTTTACCATTAGACAGAAATCATACCAGTGATTACTTACATGATTCTTTATTAAAAGTTATGGAAGATTTCCACATAGATTTAAACAAAGTCATGGCTGTTATTAGTGATAGTGCAGCAAATATTAAAAGTGCGGTTACTAAATTAGTTGGAAATAGTAAACAATTAGCTTGCTTTGCGCACATTCTATCTCATTTGGTGCCGAACGCACTACAGTCCAACCAGTCTGCCATACAAATTATAACTAAGGTAAAAAAGATTGTGAGCCTCACCAGGCACACAGTATTGTCGCATCAGATGAATTGAAAAGATTGCAGAAACGTGATGGAAAAACTGATGGAACGATATTGAAGTTTATTCAAGATGTTGAAACACGATGGAATACAACTTACTACATGTTAGAACGTTTTTTGGCATTAGAAGATTATGTTTATCCAGTAATGCTGAAATGTGCTAATATGCCAGATATGCTCACAAGGATTGAAATTCTTGTTTTAAAGGATTTAGTAGCATTGATGGAACCTGTTGCAAGTGTAATTACCGAGATAAGCGGGGAAAACTATCCCACTTGTAGCGTCATAATTCCAATTATCCACTGCATGACAGCAGCTGTTACTAATTGCGTGACTACAACAGAAATTGGCAACGAGTTTCAGGAGAAATTGCTCAATCAGTTCAACAAAAAATTTCAATATCTGGAATCGACTCGAATTCTTGCAATCTCAACAATTTTAGATCCTCGCTTCAAAAGGCTACATTTCAAAAGTGCTTTAGCAGCTTCCCAAGCAATTCAAGACATTGACAATCAGTTAAAAAAGATCTCCAACCGTCCACGTGAAAATGTGGAAAAAGAAAACAATCAAGATGCTAATAACGCAAATAGTCCAACTTCAAATTTGTGGCATTTTCATGATAATCTTGTATTAAAAAATAGAGAGATAAATAATACAGATGAAAGTTGGAATTTAGAATTAAAACAATATTTGCATCAACCAGTAATTAAACGTTCAGAGAATGTTTTTAAATATTGGAAATCATTTAAGCATGCATTTCCAATACTGTCCAAATTAGCATTGCAGTATTTGAGTGTTATTTCAACTTCAGTACCATGCGAACGTTTATTTTCACATGCAGGAAATGTGAAAACTGATAATCGCAGCCGTCTTACTGGTGAGCATCTAAATATGTTACTGTTTTTGAGCAGTCTGTCAAAAGAAGAATGGGGACTTACATAAAAATACTATGATTTTACTTGTCTCTACTCTGTGATTTTGTACTGTACTGTGATTTTGATACTTGTCTGTTCTGTTTTGTTTATTTTTGCTTTTAATTTGTTTATTCTTCTTATTGAAAGTGAGATTTATGTTTTATTACAAGATTATCCCTTGGTTTACAAATATTTATTTTATTTAAATGTTTAATTGCGTATTGTGTAAGATGCGTATGTAAAATAGTTGAAAATGTTATGTATGCATTACTTCCAATTAAACAGAACTTTCCATCTTGAACTATTTCCTTGAAAACATATTATTTCCTTTAACCAAAATACTATACGTTCATTAAACAATGTCTGCATTTATGATTTGTTGTAAAAGCATGCATTAGCAACAATAGTATAATTTTTCTGAAAATTATTTATAGTTTCAGCATCAACCTACAAGTGCACCGCATTTCGGAAAACTGAAACCTGAGAAATTATTTTATCAGAGGGAGAGAGGGAGAGAGAGAGAGAGAAAGACAAAAATAAAATAAAATGTATTCATTAATTTGCGTTATTCCTTTATAAAATCATCTCTTATAAAGTCATTTCTACAATTAAAAAATACTTCTTTCAAAAAAACCGATTAATCGATATTTTTGATCAATAATCGAATATTCAACCTCGATGTATTCAAACGTCGATTAATTCAGCACCGATCTTTCTTTCCAACATCGCCCATCCCTACTAGACACCCACTTCCTCGACAGCGAACACCTAGACACTCATTTCCTCGATGGCGAACACCTAGACCCTCAATTCCTCGACGGCGAATACCTAGACACCCATTTCTTCGACCTAGACATCCACTTCCTCGACGACGAACACCTAGACACTCATTTCCTCGATGGCGAACATGTAGACAACACCTAGACGCCCATTTCCTCGACGGCGAATACCTAGACACCCATTTCTTCGACCTAGACATCCACTTCCTCGACGACGAACACCTAGACACCCATTTCCTCGACGGCGAACACCTAGACCCTCAATTCCTCGACGGCGAACACCTAGACACCAACTTCATCGACGGCGAACATGTAGACAACACCTAGACGCCCACTTCCTCGACGGCGAACACCTAGACACCCATTTCCTCGACGGCGAACACCTAGACACCCACTTCCTCGACAGCGAACATCTAGACACCCACTTCCTCGACGACGAACACCTAGACACCTACTTCCTCGACGACGAACACCTAGACACTCATTTCCTCGATGGCGAACACCCAGACACCAACTTCCTCGACGGCGAACACCTATACACCAAGTTCCTCGACGGCGAATACCTAGACACCCATTTCCTCGACGGCGAACACCTGGACACCCACTTCCTCGACGTCGAACATGTAGACAACACCTAGACACTTATTGCTTCGACAGCGAGCACCCAGACACTCACTTCTTCGACGGCGAACACCTAGACGTCCACTTCCTCGACGGCGAATACCTAGACACCCATTTCCTCAATAGCGAGCACCTAGACACCCACTTCCTCGACGGCGATCACCTAGACGCTCATTTCCTCGATGGCAAACACCTAGACACCAACTTCCTCGACGGCGTACACCTAGACATCCATTTCCTCGACGGCGAACACCTATACACCAAGTTCCTCGACGGCGAACACCTAGACACCCACTACCTCGACGGCGAACACCTAAACACTCATTTCCTCGATGGCGAACACTTAGACACCAATTTCCTCGACGACGAACACGTAGACAACACCTAGACACTCACTTCTTCGACGGCGAACACCTAGACATCCATTTCCTCGACGGCGAATACCTAAACACCCATTTCCCTAATAGACACTCACTTCTTCGACGGCGAACACCTAGACGCCCACTTCCTCGACGGCGAACACCTAGACACCCATTTCTTCGACCTAGACACCCACTTCCTCGACGACAAACATCTAGACGCTTAATTCCTCGACGGCGAACACCTAGACGCTTAATTCCTGAATATCTATACACCCTCTTCCTCGACGCGGTAAATACCTAGATCTTCAACGACAATCTCGATATTTCATTTTAATTATAATTAATACTTTATTTTAATACATTTTATTAATTAAATTTCATTTTAAAATTTCAATTAATTATAATAATAATTAATTGAAATTTTAAAATGAAATTTAATTATTTAATAATAACGCCGCGGGCACGTCACATCGTATATGTGACAATGTGCCATCGCTGATTATCACAGCCGTCATGTGTGGTTGGTCACATTCACTGAACTATACTACTGGAAAGCGCTCTGCCCTCTGAAACGGCGTAAGAAACAGAGAGAGCTAATGTGAGCCCTTCATCGCGCATGCGCATTCGACCGACGTACATTCAGAATCAAAAGTATTGTTGATCCAAAGCGTCAGAAGTGAATCGGTTAGTTCAATGGTAGACCACTCGAGCGGGTCGGACGTGTTCCCTCTCGTCTCGGGTGTTGCGTCACCTCGACTATATTTTTGAAAAGCGTTGCCGGCTTGGACTGTGCCTTAGTATTTCAATTCCGATAGTCCCTTCATCCGTCTTGGCGCGCAGCCGTGCGGCGTGGAAGCGTCGTAGCCGCAGGCGTCCAGTGTTTGAAGGGGCGCCTCACCATTTTTTATTGCATCATCCATCACTCGCCCGGTTCGAGGTGGCCGGTGCTTAGCGTTCCCAATTACGTTTAGTTCAATTACGAAGACCTCAATGGCCCAGTACCAGCCTGTCTAGGTTGCGGGGCCAATAATAGAAGAAGAAGAAGAAGGTTAGTTCAATGGTTTGGTTAATGAAATGTAATTGCATTTTTTACGAAATAAATAGAAAAATGGTCCACAAATGTTGTGTTAAAGCATGTAAATCTATTCACAGTGCGTATGAAGATATCTCTTTCTTTAGGTAATTATTAATATGAATAACATAAATATGCATAAATATAACCTGAAAACATTAACAATACAAGATGCCTATTTTCGATTTTGAAAACATGTTAACAATTAATTGTAGAACGTGAAAGAATAACAGTGATATGTTCATGTTGTAACAAATCATTTTCGTTTCGTCGCGGCGTCGTATATGTATATCTCTTGCATGTTACTGGAGTTATCCCTTGAGTTAGACTAGCCCACTTTTATTGAAATAAATATTTCTACATATGCAATATTTTTGTTTCTCCTTTGTTTAAGATTTCCGTTAAAAAATAAGGAATTACTGGCTCAATGGATGGACGTCATGCCTGCTAATCAACAAATTTCAAAATGTTCCAAAATTTGTAGCAAACACTTCAATCGATCATCATATCAAGAAATGTCTGGTAGACGTTATTTGAAGAACAATGCCATTCCTTCAATTTTCAAGTATGATATTCAGAAAAATGTAAGTTCAAATATGACGTATGATATGTATTTTTTTGTGTGAAAATTTTGATTTGGTTTAAAAATATTTATTATAGATTGCTCATCACTTGAATCAAATCCTAACATGTACTACAACTTTGGCATTGGAAGAAATTTCAATTGAAACACCTATATCATCAGTTCGTAATACGCTGAAACGTCCACATTCGCCATCTCGTTCTCCATCACCCAGTGCAGAAATAAAAAAAGTAAGTTTTTCAAATATTGTTTTGTTTATTTTCATTATTCAGAATAACGCAACTTTGTTTTATTTGTAGAGAAAGGAAGTTGCTACTCAAATTTCTCCTCGGCGTTTACGTCCAACAATGAAAGAAGAAAGTCAGGCACAAGAAATTAAAAGGCTTAAAACTAAACTTCGATATAAGCAAGCAAGATTATCGACTGTGACCATATTATTAAAGCAACTGCAGAAAAAAGGTAATAGCTCTCATGTGTTGGAAGAGGTTTTATTGAAAAAATTTTCTGGATTAAATTTGACACTTTTCAAAAATACCATTGATAATTGTAAAGTTGGAAAAACGCGACGATGTTACTCCGAAAAAATTAAAGAATTCGCTTCCACGTTATACTTTTATTCTCCAAAAGCGTACAAATTTATACGATCGCAATATATATATTTACCTCATGAAGCAGTTTTGAGAACATGGGTAGGACAGTCCTCGTGCGAACCTAGATTTTTAACAGTTTTTGATTTTTTGAAAGAAGAAACTAAAAAATCGGAGTTTGTTAGAGATGTAGGTTTAATATTTGATGCGATGGCTATACGAACACAAGAGATTGTAGATAATAAGGAAAACACTTTGAGAGGTAGAGTCGACTATGGTAATGCAACGACAGAGTTGAAATTGGAAATTAATTCTAACGATTTTGCCAAAGAAGTTTTAGCTTTCCAGATTGTTTCTAAACATGCATTCAAAATGCCAATTGCACATTTTTTCATTAACGGTATCACTGCCACGAATCAAAGTAAATTAATTGATCTCGCCATAAAAAAACTTTATGATGTCGGTGTCACTGTACACACTTTAAACTGGCGATGGAACTCAGGTAAATTTCTCTACTTACGAACTGTTGGGTTGTAATTTTAAACTCGATGAAATGAAGACTTCGTTCAAGCATCCTAATCTGCAGACCGATATTCACGTAATAATGGATCCTTGTCATATGCTTAAATTCTGTCGTAATACTTTTAATGATAAATTCATACAATCACCCAAGGGAACGATATCATTTCACTATATTGAAAAATTACACGAACTACAAGAAACCGAAGGATTTAAATTTGCAAATAAGCTTTCAAGTAAACATATACAATTCAAAAATAAAAAAATGAATATTTCCATTGCGGCCCAAACAATCAGTAGAAGCGTTGCAGATGCAATTAATTACTTAAGGGATCATTGCAAACTTAAAGAATTTTATGGCAGTGAAGCAACAACTGAATTTCTTTGCATGTTTGACAGAATTTTTGATTTAATGAATAGTAGAAATATTTTTGGGAAGGATTACAAAACACCATTAAAATGGTCAAATTTAGAATACTGGAATAAGATTTTTGTCGAAACAGAGCAGTATATCCGAACATTAACATTAGAGGACATGCCTTTGTTGCGACATCAACGAAAAACGTTTGCACTGGGTTTTTTAATTGATATCTGCAGTTTCAGAAATTTCGCTATATATTTACTTTGTCCTGACAGAGATAAGTGCTTTACATATTTTCTGACCTATAAATGTTCTCAAGATCATATCGAACTTTATTTCTCTTGTCTTGGATTGCGGGGGGGGGGGGGGGGGGAATTGTGGTCGGTACGTCGACTCCTTCATCGTAATTCTGTTGAACCGAGCATAAATTCCAACTGCTTGTCAGAAGGATTTGAATTGTCGCCTGCTTTTGAATTTCGGAAGAGCACACGAGCCATTCAAGATGTACATTGCACTGATCGCGACAATCGTGAGTTGAAAGATTTAATGATGAGATTAGACCATGTGGAATTATCATATTACCAACGAAATATCTTGTATTATATTGCTGGCAATATAGCGAACAAATTCGTGAAAAAATTTCAATGTTCTTACTGCCATGAAATTGTCGTTGCATCATCCCATTCAAAAGATCATAATTATTACAATTCTGACTCTGGATTTTTAGATTTTGTGAATAGAGGAAGGCTAAAAATCCCATCAAAATGCATTTTTGAATTAGTCATATTTTGCGAAAAAGCTTTTAAAGCAGAGATAACTGTTGGTTTCAATGGAAACATTAATTTCAAAGACAAAATCACTGCTGCTGCTATAAAGCAATTTATGCCTTCATTGAAAATATTATTTAAGCCAGATCACCCCATTGTCGAAACGAGTAATCTATGTGAAGAAATACATGAAATTAAAATCATCAAATATGTTATTGCACTGTATACAAAAATAAGATTATACGCTTATGCGAAAACTAATACACTAAAATATCTAGACTCGAAAGCAACCCTGCGACAGAAACTTAACAAGACAATTTTTTTTCTTCACGTTTAAGCTAACACATAGAAAAACGTAAGCAATAAGGAAGTCAACATGTTTCATTCGTCGCAGCTTATGTTAAGATCTCAATTATGATTAGTTGGTTCGCTTAATACTAAAGTTTTACCGCTTATGTTTTTCTATGTGTTCCCAGTTTTAATATTTTATTTTCCATGTTAATTATTTTAAATTTGTTTTATTATTATCACATTTAAGATTTTATTAGTATTTAAAAAAGTACGTTTGTTTGGACCTTCGCGCAATAAAAGAATAACAAATAAGAAATAAGCATGCAATCAGTATTGGTTCTTTTAATTAGTTTTTTTATTTTTTTTCTTTCATTTTATTTCTTATCTTTCTTAATTTTTCTTCATTGTGTGGAGGTCTTTGCTTTTCACTATCATATTAAAAATGACATTCTTATTTTTAATTTTAGGGTCTGTTTTCTGTTCCCGAACTGGCTGCACTAGTTCAGAGTTTATTTTTGTTCCTCCAATGTGTGTGTGTGAAGGAGCCAGTAAGCAATGTAATGCAGTCAGTTCAGAACAGAAAACAAATCCTTAATAAATTTTCCCACACGAAAACAGTATGTGAACCACGTACATAGATTTCGCGTTCCGCTCCCATGGGGATGTTTGTTTGATTCGCACCAAGATGTTTAACGCTCTTATTTTTATGCTGATTGTTACTAAAGTGCAATTTTATGCATGTTATAACATTTATAATTCTATTTTCATTTCAAGATGTTTAACGCTACATTCTTATTTTTATGCTGATTGTTACTAAAGTGCAATTTTATGCATGTTATAACATTTATATTCTTCTATTTTCATTTCTGCTTGTATCTTTTTATATAATTGCTTTTATACAAATATATATGTATATTAAAATGTTATTGTATTACTTTTTTCCTTTAACTTTTTCTATGAATGACTTTACTTTTTGTGTTATATTCTTCACTGGTATGTAACCAAAATGGTTTTATACTTATTGCTATGAAATTTTGAAAATAATTGCATACTTATTTTGAAAATGTTTACAACTAATTTATTTTTTATTTACAGATCACAAACACAGAGTACAACCTCAGCATGTTCAAGTACATCATCAGATTTATGCAAATATAATTTTTCACGAAAAATAATTGTAATTTGAATAAACTGCTAATTACAAAAATATGTTTTTTTCATGATTAATAACAAAATAAAAAAATATACGCTCATATCTAGACATATAAATGTTATATAATTTTTAATTTTCAGTTTTATAACGAGGAAAAAATTATCTGCAAATTTTTTCAACTGCAGTTCTTTTAAAATAATTATGTATACTACACTATTAATTAGTGATAAACATAGAAACAACAATAAACATATTTATTTTATCCTCTATAAAGTATCAAACAACGCTCTGCGCAGCTTAGCGCCGAGACACTACCAGTGTCTCCAGATTTGGAACTGCACATGCGCAGACGCATGGAAAGCACTCTTGATTCAGACTGTACCGACAAGGACAAAGGGGTTCACATTTACTCTATCTGTCGGTTCAGGCGAATGGCCTCAGAGCGCTTTCCAGTAGTATAGTTCAGTGGTCATATTCGAATGTGCAATGCTGCCATCGCTAGGTTAAGTCAAAAGCCCTCTAGTGTCGAAAAACCGAGGACATTTTCTCCTGGTCGACGACGACAATAACGACGATAATAATAAGGACGACGTATCTGAAAATGGACTGAAAAAGTAGCAGTTCGGAACTTTGCGTCGCGATATCTCCGCTCGTAGCGCACGTAGAAAAAAAATAAAAGCACTTTTATCGCACAATCCGTGTGGTGGCTATCGATTGAGCATACATAGAACGCGATCGGTTCAGCCGTTATTGAGATCCTATAATCTCGATCTGCCGCAACTCGTCGGTTCGCGTAAAGGAGGCACGGCAGTGTCGCTTCGCGCAGCTTAGCGCCGAGACACTACCAGTGTCTCCAGATATAATATTTTGCAATGTTCATAATAATTATGAAGATAGTAAATTACAAAATTGTTGAAAGTGCATACACAAGTTTTGAAATGTATGATAATAAATATACCATTGTTTCAAGGGATATGCAGTATAAGTCAGTGTTGTTAGACGGACCGGATTTCTGACGCATGCGCGTCCAATGTAGCTTTAGTAACGTACATTTAATAGTGCGCAGTTTGATAAAAAGTTTTTTTTTAATATTCTGTAATAGCAAATCATAGGAAATATTCTGTTAAATTAAATAAATTTTTATTTGCATTAATCAATGTTCATTCTTTCTAGGTAAATAAGGTTTGCGATAATAAACTTTTAACTTACTAATAGCGTATTTCACTGGTTGCACTGGTGCGCACTCAGTGCACATTAAGGCTGTTGTACACTATTCTAATCTT
>NW_017297123.1:80337-86440 GCF_001594075.2 Trachymyrmex cornetzi
CGTGAAATATTCGATACATTTTATTGTGCTATTGATAAAATAAATTTTGGGCATTTTATCAATTGAAATATCTCATTTTTATATTTAGATTAGAATAGTGTACAACAGCCTTAATGTGCACTGAGTGCGCACCAGTGCAACCAGTGAAATACGCTATAATCCTTATGTGCAGATAGAGGGGATCAAAATGAAGAGAAAACTTCAGTAATATTTCGCAATATTCGTAATAGTTATTACGAAGACAGTATATTACAAAAATTGCTGAAAGTATATCTACATTGTATGAAAGGATATACTGCTGTATGGATGTGGACTAAAAGATATGTTTTTGACTTCCAAGAGATCTCTGAGAACAGCAAACCAGAGCAATGTTGAACATAAAGTAGTAGAAAGAACGAACATTGATTAATGCAAATGAAATTTTATTTAATTTAACAGAATATTTCTTATGATTTGCTATTACAGAATATTCAAAAAAAACTTTTTATCAAACTGCGCACTATTAAATGTACGTAATTTTAAGAAATACAACAACGTGATATATGTTACGATACATAACAGTAAAGACAAAATTTTTTTGAAAAGCATACTAAAGTATAATTTTCAAGCTTTAAAATGCTATTTTATTTCTTTGTTTGCAATGACTTTTTATCGAGTTACGGTGATGTGAATATCATACAATTTTAAGTTCCATGTCCGGAAACTTTTTGGGGGTAGTGTATCTCAACATGACATTTCTTTGAATTAACAAATATTTGCTTGACAGCCCGTGACCGCCGCATTTAGAGAGAGAGAGAGAGAGAGAGAGAGAGAAGTTGAATTAAATATTTTTTAAAATTAACAAATTTTTTTTTCTCAGTATATTGGAAAAAAGAATGCAGTTATGACGAAAAAGAGCGATCAAATATAATTACTGAATAAAATTTAATTCCCGGTAAAAAATTTTTCATGTATGAATATGTATAAATATGTATAAACATACGTAAATATTTATAAAGATGTATAATCTTATATGAAATATGTCCATACATGTTCATATATCCCTCTTTCGTTTGTAAAATTACTTTTCAGTGTAACAGAAATAATAATAGTAATATGAAAACATAAAAAATAATAAAAAGAATAATTTTCACATTACACACACCTGTTCTAGAAAAAAATCAAGTTTAAAGAAATGTTAAAAAATTACTTATATATAATTATATATATACATTAAAAACTATATACAATTGTGTATAAGCAATTTTTTTACATTTTTTCCAAATTTGTATATTTTTCTAACACACACACACAATGCGAAAATTATCCCTTTAATTATTTTTTATGTTTTCACTTTACTATTATTATTTCTATTACACTAAAAAATAATTTTACAAAAGAAAGAGGGATGTACGAATATGTACGGACATATTTCGTATATGATTATACAGGTTTATGAATATTTATGCATGTTTATACATATTTATACATATTCATGCATGAAAAATGTTTTACCAATATATGTACATGTAAAGATAAAAAACTTATCTTTCTAAGAAAAATAAAAAAGACTATGTAAAAGACGTACGTGTTCATCGAAAAAAACAATTGTATCAAATTATAAAACTTAAGTGTTATCTATCTTTATTGTACCTAATACTATTTTTATTGTACTGAATTAAAAGGTAGATTCCAAGTACTATTCTTATTATTTATTTAACTCTAATGATATAGAGTTGTCATCATACAAATGTACATTTGCATAAAAAATTTCATATCAACAATTGGTGCAACCAAATTAAATTCCATACAAAACTAAATAAAAAATGTGTATATCCAAGTGATATTATCTTTAATTTTTATACAATAAAACCTAAGTACATATCTTTGTATTCCTTGAAGGTTTTCCAATTTCAAATGGCTTTAATTCTTTTTAAAAGAAATTATTGTATCAACTTTTTAAAAGAAATTATTGTATTACAATCAAAGAAATTTTCTCTTCCATCCAAAGTTAAAGTAGTAGTAATTTAATTCTTCTTGATATATTATCTCAAAATTGCATTACATTGCTCAATTTAAATGTTACCATAGTGTTTGAATTAGAATAAGAAAATTCTTCAATAGAGGAATGCAAAGATATACTTAGATTTTATTGTATAAAAATTAAATATAGTATCACCTGCATTACATTCTTTATTTAATTTGGTATAGGATTTAACTAGGCGCCAGTTTTTGATACCAAATCTTCTTATTCAAATGATACATATTATTAGAGTAACAAAAATAGTACTATATGGATTCTACCTTTTAATTTGATATAATAGTATCATTTGGGTTTTATAATTTAGTACAATAATTTTTTTCGATGAGCACGTACATCTTAGCGCTTTTTTTTACTTTTTTTTAAAGAGATAAATTTTTTTTCTTTGCACCAATTGTACGTCTTAACTTGCATAAGGGTCTGTGTTGGAATAACTAATTATTTTATTGAACTAATTTAGCTATTGATAGATTGCATTGAACTTTGTTGTTATTAATGATGATCATTACATTTTTACATTCGTAATCTATGAACATTATTTAATGCTCGTTTCTCTTTTACCTAACAAACTGGCAACCCTGTCGTCAAGTCAAAGGGAAACTAGCAGCATCAAACGATGTCCAATGTGAAAACATAAGAATCATCATTAATAACAACAAAGTTTAATCCAATCTATTAGCTAAATTAGTTTGATAAAATTACTAGTTCCTATACACAGCACCATAAGTTTTTAGAAATATCTCAAAAATTTTACATGTTTAAATACAAAAAAATTACGTGACGAATAAAAGAATGCTATGAAAAATGTGCATTAAATTTATCTTTCATCACATGCATTGATTTGGACCTCAGTATAACCATTTCTGTAGCGATTCCAGCTGCTTCAGCAGCATTTTGATACAAATTGGATCTTAATTCATAAACGTTTTGTCTATGCGAACCCATTGCAGCCAATCCAAGGCCAAGGCAGCTACCATGACAGACTGGTCTGGAATAAGTTTATAAAGGATAAATTACATAAAATTTAATTATTGCACATATTTAATTTATAAAAGATCTATCCATATTATGATGTCGTTGTACAGATATTATGTAGAGTACAAAAGCTGCGCAATGACATCAACGACTGTCATTACGAGTTGTAGAATAGGCCTCTAAACAAGGATAAATGACACATCATGCGTGAAACGGAACGGAACGCAACCATAAAGGTCGTGCGCCCCTCCCCTCCTTGAAAGGGGCGCGCGACTTCTATGGCCGCGTTCTGTTCAGTTTCACGTATGATACGCATGATACACATTATTTATTCTTGTTTAACATTCGGTGAATAACAAGGATAAATGATACATCACGTGTATCATGCGTGAAACGGAACGCAGTAAAAAATTGTACTGTTGCAACATCGAAACCCATGTGCAACAGTACAATTATAGACCTCGTTTTACATATGTACTTACGTGTTGAGAAGAGATGCATCAACTCGTGCCGAGGTACATCCGCACCAGCCAAACGAGAACTTCTTCGCATGAGAATGGCCCCGACTCTAATGAGTCGATACGGCCAGAATCGAAAATGCCGCTATGCGGTAACAAAAAATAATATGCAGAATACGAAAGTCTACAAGAGTAATATAAACTCAATTGCGCGTTTGAAACCGGTTACACTTTCCAAAAATGATGACGCAATAACACGTCCGATCACGTCTACCGAAAATCGTGATCGTTAGCTTTTCGTTCGTCTACAACTAATAGCGTTTTCGGCCCGATCGGGTTTGCACCAACCTGGGTTGGATTAATCTTTTCTATTGGTTGATGTCACACGCTCTATCAATAGGAGAGCGCAAAACGTCATTAATCCAACCCAGGTTGGTGCAAACCCGGTCGGGCCGAAAACGCTATAATTTTACGCGTCTGCCGAGCGAACCGGACGACTATGTGAAAAACGCAGCGCCACGACACCTTCAAAATAACTCAAGCGGCCAATCAGGGCTGCGCTCTCTGTTGCGTGTATCATCACGCACGCGCACTAGCGAGTGGCGAAACCGGCGTAACGACGACGAGGTGGCCAATAAAGCGGGGTCTACAATAGAAGTCATAGCAGTTGTAGAGTCTTAAGGGCCTGCGCACAATAGAGGAACAAAAATTAGATATTAAGATTTCAACCTATCAGAAATCGTGTATTCCGATGTAATCAGTTTCTGATATGTTGAAATCTTAATATCTAATTCCTGTTCCTCTATTGTGCACAGGCCCTAAGTCGTAGAAAATTAACCAATCATAGTAGAATATGAAAAAAATAATCGACTATAATTGGTCAATTTTCTACGACTTAAAACCCTACGACTGCTACGATTTCTATTGTAGACCACGTATAAGCCCGGATCCTCATATGGGCAACAGTGCTTTGACACCGAACGCTGATTGGTGTAAAAATGGTGAAGGAGGTAAATTTTACTTCCACTAGAGTCTTATAGCGTTTTCGGCCCGACCGGGTTTGCATCAACCTGGGTTGGATTAATGGCGTTTTGCGCTCTCCTATTGGTAGAGCGTGTGACATCAACCAATAGGAAAGATTAATCCAACCCAGGTTGGTGCAAACCCGATCGGGCCGAAAACGCTATTAGATTTATCAGAGAGATGCAACCGATGTTATGCATTCTGATTCGCTGTTGCAATCTGACCAATTGTGTGACTTGGCAGCCATTTATAGTACTAGTTACATATTTCTATTTTATTTTATCCTATACATTATATCTCACATTATCCTACACGTCTTATCTTGTTTGACATAGTTTAAAGGCAGTTTCATAGCATGTCGGCCATATTTAGTACTCTCCTTAGCACCTTTGTCATACTGACTTAAGCCAGTAATGATGCCTTACTGATCCCTAAGTCCGGAACTACAATAGGTGTTTCAAGTTTTAAGCTGTAAGAAATTGACCAACTACAATCGAATGCGAGAAGAATAATAGATTGTGATTCATCCATTTCTTATGGCTTAAGGCTTAAAAATTTACTGTAGATCCGGGCTAATGGCGCCTCTCTGATAAATCTAGGACTCTAACCCCCACAACCGGCTTTTCCCCAATCAGTGCTCTGTGTCAAAGCGCCTGTATGAGGATCCAGCCTTATGCTGGATTCACACTGCATCCGATTTGCGTCGTACGACACTCTTCAACCAATCGGAAAACAGAATTCCGATGATACGAAGCAAAATCCATCGGAATTCTGTTTTCTGATTGGTTGAAAAGCGTCGTACGACGAAAATCGGATACAGTGTGAATCCAGCATTAGCCCGAATCCTCAAATGGACAACAGCGCTTCGACACCGAACGCTGATTGATGAAAAACGGGTGATGAGGGTAAATTTTACCCCCACAACCGGCTTTTCACCAATTAGTTGCCCGTATGAGGATCCGGGCTTACAATTGATTGGTACGCAATCTGCATGACTAGAGTCCCTATAATGGCTGTGTTCCAAAATTGTTTGTCAGCGCTGGCAGTACTGCCAACACCGTTCCAAAAATCATCGTAGCACGCTGTGGCAGTGCTGCGAGAGGGTAAAGACGTCATTGATGTTGTCGTCATTTCCTACTGCGGCTGCTGCGGCTGTCGAGGTGAGGCAGCTACAGCACAAGATGGCGGAAAAGATGGAGGAGTTAATTTTAATCGATGCTGAGAGTAACACTGAGAAACTCAGTGTTTCTGTAGAAGATGCTAGGGTATATCCACACAAACTTGCATAGCCGCATAAACATATACATAAAGAAAATTATCCAATTGCAGTTCTCTTTTAAAGTCGTACATAAAATGTGATTGGATAATTTTCTTTATGCATACGTTTATGCGGCTATGCAAGTTTGTGTGGATATACCTTAAGAAAGGAAGAAATAGTGAGTAGATTTATAATTTTTTTGTAGTCTGCTTTTTGTAGTCACACTTATTTATTCTTATTTCGAATTCAAATACAAAAATTGACATAACCTATGTACAAGAGGAAATCAAAAAGTAAATTTATTTTATTCACATACAATAGGCGTTAACAAAATATGTACATTATTTCTCAATACAATCATTTAGCTTT
>NW_017297123.1:86718-100625 GCF_001594075.2 Trachymyrmex cornetzi
TACGATCTTTGTGCTTCGAGCAAATTGGTTTCCATTTATTTGTACCTTCGGTATTCTTGGTTGACGTTCGTAATAATTATATATAATTTCCGCTAATTCTGAATCTGAATCACTAGACTCTTCATCACTAGAATCAAGTGCTAACTTTATAATAGTTTCAAATACAAATTTTTTCTGTATGCTTCTCTCCATATTTCTAGGTTACTTGTTTCTTTTCGCTATATGCTGACAGCACTGAAAATATCGTTCCAAAATGAAAGCTGCGTTTGCATAAAAAGCATGCTTATGAAATTGGAACACTATTGGTAGCATGCACTTATGACGACATCGCAGCGCTGACAAACAATTTTGGAACACAGCCAATGAGAGTCAAGACATAAGACCGGAAGGAAGCCACTGCTGGGCGCCGGCCGGAAACAGCACAAATAACGCGTGGCATAAATAGACGCATTCGCGCCTGTTTGTACTACTACACCATGAAACAGTTGCTCACACCAATTCACAGATTCACTAAGAAAACGAAAGCGCCTAGAAATGGTGGCGACCAATCACGAGGGCGTCGCCCATTATGTCTTGACTCTCATTATAGGGACTCTATGCACGACTAAAAGCTACGCCGCATGGCGGAATGGTGTCGAAACTAAAACTAATGGCGATCGGTAATACCGATCATGGTGGAAGGGATAACATGATGGCCCGTATTCAGAAAGCGCTTACAATGATGTTAGCGCGTTAACATACTATACTTTACGTCACATATATTATAGAATTTCAGAGATAAATATGCGCTTTTATCGATAAAAGCGCGTTCTGAATACGGGCCGATGTGTTCAGATGGACGGCTGTCTCTCTAAATCACTCTAAATCTCCGCCCTCTCTGTTCATAGATGTCGCATGGTAACAAGGGTTATCAACTGTGAAACGTCAAACATATTTCGGTAATTATATAGAATACCCCACTCCATTTAAAATCTTAATAAAATATACTCATTCGACGCATTTTCACTCAAAACGAAAGAATCTGTTTAAAAAAACGCGGCGGTCGGTTTCGTGAATTGAGTTATTAAGTGTTAAAATTAGAGACTTTAGAGATTAAAATATCTGTTATCCCAACTTAAGGGGATGCTGGAGTCTTCTTTTTTACCGATAAAGCAAGCGTTTATGTTAAATGCAATATTCTACAAATTAATTGCACAGAATAAAAATTCCTTCTCCACGATTGAAATATCCGTGCTAATGTACCTGCTCCTGGTGTGTTTTGTGTCCAAAGCTGAGAAAAATAATAAATTACAGATTTCTGTGTCCATGTGCTATCAGCTCACCAAACATTTACTTCGTGAAAAAATTATATGCACGTTATATGCTCAAAATTAGGGCAGGAGCATATGTAAAATAAAAAGACGATACAGTCATATCTTTAGAATTGAGTTTTTACCCCTAAATAAAAAGATAATTGCATTTTACGAAATTGTGTGTCTAGCGCGTGAGAAATCGATGATGTACGATAATTTAGACTCTTTAGCCATGAAACCGAGCAGTATTTTAGTTGATCTCTTTCTAAGAGATGGCGTTGCAATATGTTAGATAAGGACAGATGAATGCGTTTGAGCGAGACACAACGATATATAACAAGTATAAGAAATGAATGAAAGATGTCACTATTGACGAATTTGGAATTTAAAAAAGTCTGTACTATCGACCTTGATTAACTTCGACCGTCACTCTAGCATCTCCTTAGGCTGCGTTCGGAAACATCACCCGAGTGCCCCCGTGTATCGTATTATCTTTGTTGTTCACTCAGTGTTAAACAAGGATAAGTTGATAAACAGAGACACCCGGGTGATGTTTTCGAACGCAGCCTTAAGGGGATGCTGGAGTGGCCAAATTGTCGATATTTTGCAGATCAATTTACATCTCCGAATTTACTTAACGGAATCAAAAATCCTTTTATAGGGTTAAAATAGATGCAAAATTCTGTCGTAGTGCAATAGATTTGTACTAAAATCGGAAAAAAAGTTAAAAATTCACATTTTTTCAACACGTAGAGCTGTCAACTGATGTAGATTACAAAAGTTTTATAGCTCGTATGGACCAAACGATACTGCACCACTCATCGCATAACGTGCACAAACAATACTGAGTTTACACAACTGAGATTGAAAGCTTAGAAAAAAATATATTCATTAATCTCTAAATTACGTAAATTTGCTTATCAACGAAGACTCGGGCTGATAAACAGACCAGGAATTGTGCGTAATAGTTGTTGCTCGATTTTCTGGGAGATGGCGTTGCACTGGGTGGTACCCAGTTGGACACGAGCCACTCACAGCGCTTGAGACTACAAAGCTCCTAAGCTGTGATTGGTGGTGTCCAATCGAGCCGTGATCAATCGGGATCATCCCCGTTGCACTCAAACAGGGCCCCGCTGATTTGAGTGCGTTCGGAAAGAAACAATAGATCTGTTACGATGAACTTTCTGAACTTATTGCACCGTGTGCAACAATTCTGAGAATTCTTCGATAAAGAACAAATTATTGTCAGATTTGTCAGTACCAAAAACATAGAGAATGAACTGCGCGATCCGTGTGTCAAAATGGTCGAGAGGGATGAGAGAGAGAGAGAGAGAGAGAGAGAGAGAGAGAGAGAGAGAGAGAGAGAGAGAGAGAGAATTTCTATCTCTTTCCATTCAATGATGTAATGGGAGAGAGAATGAGAGGAAGATTGGCCGTCTCCCACGGTCCCTCTCGCTCGTTATTGTCGATCACATTTGATACATTACTTAGATACTGATAGCGCAGTCTATTCTCTATGTCTATTCTCTATGGTCAGTACTTGTACATGTTCTTATCTGAAGCTAAACAGACATAAACTACGTTTACACGTCTCGATTTACGCCGAAGTTATAACATCGATGTGATGAAACTGTCCAATCATAGCTATTACTCTGAAGAATGGAATGACTGTGATTGGCCAGTTTCATGTATCAATGTATAACTTCAGCATAATGCTCGATTCACACTGCATCCGATGTGCGTCATATGACGCTCTGCAACCAATCAGAAAAGGATTCCGATGAATTTTCCTTCGTATCATCGGAATCCTGCTTTCTGATTGATTGCAGAGCGTCGTACAACGCAAATCGGACGCAGTGTGAATCCAGCATAGCTGAGCCGTATAAGCATTGTTATACAGAGAAATAGATGGACGGTATAAGAAGTTAGTTAAAAAGGATAGATGATATATCATTCGTTTTTACCAATGATCAAAAGTTTACAAAAAATACTTGTTTAAAATATTCGTGCGAAGTACATACGTGCTGACCTTGTAAAGTGAATAAAAATTAATATGTATTCTAGCCACCCGTAAAATCTGCTCAATCACGTTTACTGCTCAATTTTTAATTAGATATCATATAGCACATGAATACTTTATATTTTAAACAATGATTTCTCGTAAACTGCGTGTAGCAAAAGAACATAAAGGAGTACATACGTTAGGCCCTGTATACAGTGACAGAAATACCACAAACAATAATGATTCGATATAACGTATTCATCAGTATTACGGACTCTCCGTTGAAAAAACGTTATGAGACCGCGCCTATCTATCGCGCGAGTGTTCGACTCACTCGCATACAGTGATGCTCCGCGCGCGACACGAAATCGCGCACGAATTTCTGAGGCCTAGTAATGAATATTTGCTGGAAAGTACGGTCGCAGCATATTTCTTATAGCTATTCTACAATAAGCCGCAAATCAGAAGTTCTAAACTATCTTAAATTATAATCGGTGAAGTTGGCCAATAGCCAACTTGAACGACTTGGTTAAGGCCCAGTTTCACAACTCACGGTTAAATCTTAACCGAGGTTCAACTTATTTCTCATCTTTTTCCAATTCTAGAATTGAAAAGAGATAATGAATAAGTTGAACCTCGGTTAAGAGTTAACCGTTAGTTGTGAAACTGGACCTAAGACTGGTTGGGTGGCACCCAGTTGGACACGGCTCAATTGGACACGAGCCACTCACAGCGCTTGAGACTACAAAGCTCCTAAGCACCGGTCGCTATGATTGGTGGTGTCCAATCGAGCCGTGATCAATCGGGATCACCCCAGTCTGATTAAGGCCTAGTTTCACAACTAATTATGTCACCCAAGGTCAAATCAATCGGACCTTCTTATGTCCTCCTCCGAACCATACAATTTCTGTTAGAAACATTTTCCCGTATTTCGAAAAATTTTAATGCACTGTTTAAAATGGGACACCTTGTATATAATGGAGTTTTACATTATGAGATATATCGGAAACACGTGCATATGTGCAAGGTGCACACATATTGGGCCGATTTTTGAAGCGCCGCCTCCTTTTTCCCCACCGCCTACCGTTCAACGCTCGATGACCGAGCCGATCCGCCTCGCCGGATGCACCTTGCACATATGCACGTGTTTCCGATATATCTCATAATGTAAAACTCCATTATATACAAGGTGTCCCATTTTAAACAGTGCATTAAAATTTTTCGAAATACGGGAAAATGTTTCTAACAGAAATTGTATGGTTCGGAGGAGGACATAAGAAGGTCCCAGTGATTTGACCTTGGGTGACTTTGTTAAGGTCAGGTCAAGGTCAAATCGATTTTTTGAAATGGAACATTATATTTTAGATTCCAGAATCTAATAGCTGATAGCAAGAGTCTTTCAAAATACTTTAATAAAGTTATTTACCATTAATACTTTTCCAGTTTTAAGTTCAAAGTTACAGCACCGACAGCATTACACAAGGTGTCCGATCGACGACTAAAATCTATTGAATATAGTTCAAGAATCATGTCCTGAATAATATTTGTTAAATATGCAAGTATAAATACTCCACGCGAGCGAAAAACTGAAGATTTTTCCCGTCTACTGGAGAATTGGAGATTGGTCTCGAAAACTGGAGTCCCCAGTCAAAATCTGGAGACCTGGCAACGTGGTCCGCGCGCGATCCGACGCGGCGGCTCGGCTGTCAAGTATTGAACAGTAGTAAACAGCGGGGGAAAAGTAGGCGGCACTTCAAAAAGGCTCATCGGCTCGAAATAAGTAACTATTTCCGAGAACTGCTATAGAAGATGATGTAATTTTATAAATGCGTATTATTCATAGAGTGCTGTAGTGTCAGTAATCGGGCTGCACGGTAGCGAACTATTCACAATAGCGAATTCGGTCGCTTGCACTACACTAGATCAGTGCATACTAAAAGCTGCTTTACGTGAAATTAACAAAGTTAAATGTAAAAGTATATAAATATTTTAAACGATTTCAACATTTGCAACCAACGCGCGACGATAGCGAAATGAGAAAAATAGCTATTCACGCAGAGCTTGAGAAGGACAACGCGCGTGTCAACCTGTCATTCTGTCAACAATCGAAGCAGCAACGAGAGCGATACGAAGAGAAGTGAGTTCGCAGTTCGCAGTGAAGCTGCAGTGCAGTGTGGTGTAGTGTAAGAAAAATAGTTATAAATATTTAATAATGGAAACTCATCAAGGAAAGAAACTTCCCGCATCTTTCTACGGACTTTCGGGGTGATCCCGATTGATCACGGCTCGATTGGACACCACTAATCACGACCGGTGCTTAGGAGCTTTGTAGTTTCAAGTGCTATGAGTGGCTCGTGTCCAATTGAGCCGTGTCCAACTGGGTGCTACCCCAAACTTTCGAAGAAGAAAGCATATGTAAAGAGGTTCGTACATATAACGCATTTCTAATTCTTTCATTTACATCTAAAATGAAAAATGAGTAAGTGTTGAGAAGACTTCATCTCAAATTTTGATGAAAATACACTCAATCGATGAGTAAAAATCAAGATTTGTCAAGAAAGAAGCGTCGTTCTAATCTATGAACAGAGATATTAATTGTTAAAGTTGAGGATCATTCAGGTTAGGAAATCTGTCAAGGATTATTCAGGTTAGGAAATCTGTCACAGCAGTGGTTCACTGCTTTAAAAACCCAAATTCACTGCTTTAGCAAAGAATTTATTGTTAATGCAGAGCACTTATGTTTTTAAAGCAGTGAACCACTACTATGACATGTTTCCTAACCTGAACAGTCGTCGATTTTAACGATTAAGATCTCGGTTCATGGGGCAGAGCGACGCTTTTTTCTTATCAAATCTTTACTTTTACACGAAAACACATTGATTGAGTGTATTTTTATCAAAATTTGTGGTGGCCAGGATGTTCTTTACATTAACCCAAAAATGCTTTATGGACATGATATCTTTATTGAATCAAACGGAAAATTAAAGGTATATATAATTGTGACATACGTCACAAACATAAGATGTTGGTAGCTAATATTTCATATTTCAAATAACAATTAAATAAACATTACGGCCTTAAATTAGGCCATCTTCTATCATCATCACGTCATGATAGACAACTTTATATACAAAATCTGTAGAGAAGATCAAGGAGAGGTTCAATCTGGAGTTAGGTGGGGAAAGTTATATTGAGTAAAGGAAAGTATGACTTGTAATCGTTTAGTATCACTCTGTTCAATCTGTAGGAATATTATGAGAATCGTTGAACCGGTATACACCGTGAGGTTAAGGATTGTCTTGGGCTCTTCGGGAAGGGTTATATTATAGCACGATGGTCTCTCTGGTTCAGCTTTATTTATCCTGACGTGCTGTCCTTTTGGTCGCCCATTACATACTGCCCTTCCTTTCTGCGCTCTCCCTTGGTCACTACACGTAACGCTCTCAGCGCCGTCGGTAACAACTAGGCCGATAACCGGCCTACAACTCGGCCAGACTGATCGAGTTTGGTCCCTCAAACTCAATTACAACATCGCACTGGGCTTGCCGCTAACGCTTAATACATAAAGATAATACAGACCGTACCCTTGCGAGTCTATTATATAACAAAACTTTTGAATTGGCCATGACAACATAAACATTAGTAATTAACTTAAGACTAAAAATGACAACATCAGGTACTTATAATTCTGGTTTCATTCGCTCGCTGTGGCCCCTATCCAACGGCGCATATTTCCGGCCGCCCAGGTTCCCGTATACAACTTTTGAGTGTTTTGAAACCCCGGTACATCAGTTAGCAAATAACGATCGTTGCCTAATATCTTTTTAACCTCATAGGGACCACGATACTTTGGTAATAATTTCTTCGAAGCTCCAGGGGTGCTGTCGAAGTTTTTCACCATCACTAAGTCGCCTGCCTTGTACTTGGTTGGGATCTTGTGCTTGCGATCGTAATGCAGCTTTTGCTTCTGCTGTTCCTGCGACATACATTCTATCGCTTCCTCGCGCATTTTTTCCAATTCTGGCATAATACAGTTTTCATCCGCTTCTAACCATTCTCTAAGGTGATCGGCATGGGAAACACGCTGACTCATTCCAAAAACCAACTGACAAGGGCTTTTCCCTGTTGACCTGTTCACGGTTTAAAAAATACTCGATGTCGCCTAACAACTTGTACCAAGGTTTCCCCTCTGAACGATTACTTAGCTTGGCTATCATCGGGGCCAGATTCCGATTAACACGTTCCACCTGGCCATTAGCTTGCGGAGAGCCGGTCGCTACTTTGATATACTTGATGCTGCGTTGCTTTAAAAAGTCCTCAAATTCATCTGCGACAAAACAACTACCCCGATCTGCTTTTTGGCTGATGTTCTCCCTGCTTTCATCGGCTCTACTGCTTTGTCCTCCTTTGTGGCCTTGACCTTGCACTCTCTCGCGAAATGACCGCTTTCATTGCACTGATAACATTTCACCGCTCCCCGCGTGATGGTGTTGGCGACTTTCTTGTCTTGTCTTGGTCGGTGGATCTTTTAGGTTCCGATTTTCTTTTATCCCATTGACTTTCCTTTTTTGTTGCCGGATCCAGTTTTAACTTGATTCCACTAAATGCCTTGATAATCTCTTCCACCGATGAGGAAGAGTGCATTTTTGCTTGCGTTTTGAGTTACTCGGAAGGAATTCCATCAATTAGGTAGTCCACCATCTCGTCATCTGGTACCGGGACTTGATTTCCTAGTATCATTTTATTGTGATAATATTCGCCGAATGATTCATCTGTTTGCCATTCGCGCGCTTCGAACGTTTTTCTTCTTTCGTGTTTTCCCACCGGGTGGTGGAATATCTTTCGCATCTCTCGAAAAATCTGATCTACATCATATCTTAGGTGCTCGACTCGTGGTACCATTCTAGCGCCTTGTTCTTTAGCTTCGATCCTATCGAAATTTTGACCGCGTTGTCGTCTAATTCATAAGCTGCTTTCAAGATGAGCACTTGCTCTCTCCATCTTTCTAAATCTTCACTGAATCCGTTATAATCGCCTAGCAACTCTCCGATATTTTTAATGTTTACCCCCGCGTAGGATGCCGTCGATGCCGTGCTTTGCCGCGGTGAGGCACGCAGTAATTCATTTTCGCGCCTCAGCAAGTCGATTTCTTTTTCCATCCAGTATCTCTCTCGTTCGCGCAGCTCTTTCTCAAGCCGATGGATGCGATATTCTACCGCCGATTCTTGCGCATGTGCTGCGCCCGCCATCTCTTCCTCGCCATCTTCCGAATCCTGTGCATTATCGGTTAGGTATCCTGCTGCTTCTTCTACCCACTTCAGGGTTGGATCGGCTGCATCCAGCCTAGCGATTAACTCTGCCTTTTTTCCTTTATCCGGCAATCCACGCTGCTGCAGCGCCTTCTTAAGCTGGAACACTTTTAAACTCTGCGGATTCATCTTCGTAATGTCACCTCACATAACCGAAACGATCGGAAATGTTTTCAGACGCACACAGCCGAACGAGCACATATGATCTCGAACGCACACAGCTGAACGAGTAAGTATGATCTCGAACGCACACAGCCGAACGAGTAAGTATGTTCTCGAGCGCACACAGCCGAACGAGTAGGTATGGTCTCGACCGCACACAGCTGACCGAGTAATGCCTCCGGCACACCAGCGCGATGTTCGTCGCACGCGACACGCGATATCCAATGAAAGTATACCTTTAGAATGAGAACATCGGTAAAGCTGTACACTTATTGGATATCGCGTGTCGCGCGCGACGAACATCGCGCTGGTGTGCCGGAGGTCAGTGTGCCTTTTGGTCGCCCATTACATACTGCCCTTCCTTTCTGCGCTCCCCCTCGGTCACTACACGTAACGCTCTCAGCGCCGTCGGTAACAACTAGGCCGATAACCGGCCTACAAATCCATCAATTTTTTTAAATAAATATCTCTTCAGATGTGAATTTTTTGAGATCCACATCTGAAATGATGTTCATTAAAAAACAAATTGATGGATTAAACAAACAGGGTGATACTAAACGATTACCAGAGTCATACTTTCCTTTACTCAATATAACTTTCCCCACATAACTCCAGATTGAACCTCTCCTTGATCTTCTCTACAGATTTTGTATATAAGGTTGTCTATCATGATGAGAGTTAACAGAACATCTTACAAGTAGTTTGTTACAACAAGTCATCATATCTTGATATTATTCTACATAATTTGTTGGAAACACACAGGTACTATATTTATTATATAACTTGATTCACGAATTATTGTAATTTATTTAAAAACATTCATGCTACAATTTGGAAATTTTGTGTACAATTTACTATTAATGACGAACGTTTGGACTATCGAATTGATTGTAATAATAGACAAATTCCTCTGGATTATATAACTGGATACTTTTGTCTATCATCAGTATTTATTAGGGGAACTCACTTTTAATCATAGATAATAAGTTTGTAACAAACGTTTTCTGCGTAATTAATAAGTTAAACATAGTATAACGTTAAAACTTAAATTTACGGCTTTTACGTTGTACTAATGCGTTAAATTATATTAAGAATTATTGTGATACTGAAGATGGCCTAATTTAAGGCCGTAATGTTTATTTAATTATTATTTGAAATATAAAATATCAGTTACTAACGTCTTGTGTTTGTGGTGTATACCCTTTAATTTTCCGTTCTAAATTTAAACCACGCATTGACATTTATTCTTTAATGAATTGTTAACGGAGAAGTTATCTGTTATGAAAGTATGGAAATATGTTAGACCACAGGCCTGTCCGACACTTTGTGCGTGAGTCGAAAACGCCTCCATCTCTCCGTCATCTCGGTACAGCGAGAAGGAGCGAAAATAACAAAGGATAAGCGGCAGGGCTCCGCCTCAATTCAATCCGAGAGTCATAGGCCTAGTTTACACCGAGGGTTCGATCCGAGTCGGAATGTAAGAACCAACCAACTGCAGTCGAGTATTCCCCTGTTACAGTCGAATGACAAGGGAATGCTCGACTGCAGTTGGTTGGTTCTTACATTCCGACTCGGATCGAACCCTGGGTGTAAACGAGGCCATAGAATGAAGAAGCCGAGGGAGAACCCATTTCTCAAAATACAATTATAGTAGTTGTTTTTTTATTTAGTTTATTATGCTCGCCAGTGTTACCCAAAAATTACAATAAAATTTAATCAAACGTTTCTATCTTTAATCTGGCATCAACAGTGACTTTTACAACAACTTATGATGATCAGATTAAAGGTGGAAACGTTTGATTTTATTGTAATTTTTGGATGTCACTGGCGAACATAATAAATAAAATAAAAAACAGCTACTATAATTTATTTTGAGAAATGGGTTCTCCCTTGGTTTCTTCATTCTATGACTCTCGGACAGACCTGAATTCAGGCGGAGTCCTGCCGACTATCCTTTGTTATTTTCGCTCTGTCTCGCTCTACTGAGATGACGGAGAGCTGGAAGCGGTTTCGACTCACGAGCAGTGTTGAACAGGCCTGATCTACAATACACGAAGTAAGAAGAATAAGAAATTGACAAATCACAGTAGATTATTCTTCTCACATTCGACTGTGATTAGTCAATTTCTTACTCTTCTTACTCCGTGTATTGTAGACAGTCAGACAAAAATTTGCATAACAATTTCTACATTTGTGTTTCAGAATATCACAAAAAATAAATTTATCTTGTTAGTCATTTTGCATTTCGAGTAGTATTTATTAAGATAAAAGAATTTATACAATTGACAAATCACAAATTACAATGGAGAATGTATCACATATGTATCAAATATGTATGTACACTGCCCGTCATTGATTCGCGTGTCCCTGCCGCCCTAGCAGTATCTCTAATTTTGTTATAATTTGATTATAATCGGATCGCTTATTAAAATTAATAATTAAAGTTATTTCAAGTAATAAATTTTAATAAGCGATCTGATCATAATATAGAGAAGTTAGAGCTACGCTAGGACACCAGGGCGATCAACGACGGGCAGTGTACATATATACATATCCAGGGTGTCTGGAAATTACCAACAAATGTTTCGTGCGTGGGTAGAACAGACTAGTACTGAGTCGAAAAGTCCTGTATCATTTTGCGGTGTCAGCAATAGTTAACGAGATATTAACGTTTAAAGATAGCCGCATACGCGCGTTCGCCCGACCTACTATTGCTGAAGGTACGGCCACCGACGAGATACTATTAACCCTTTGAGGGGCAGCGTATCATATATGATACACCAAACTTTTTTCAGTTTTTTATCCATACCGCGACCGTTTTCAGCTCAATCGCTCTCGAATAAACTTCTACACTATCATTATTACTTAGGCTTCGTAATGCTTTGATTGAAAATTTGAAAATTTATTTATTTAATTATTTATAAACAATCAAAGACGGAAAATTTTTAATTTTTTCGAATAAATTCGGCCATGGACAGAGTTTTTAAGGTAATCTTATGAAAATTTGTATAAAAGGGTTTTCGGGGTCGCTGATTACGGATCCAGTATCAAATTTTTGAAATTCCTAAAAGTGGACCCTATATGGCGGCTTCATGAGATTTTTCGGGTCGACAATCATACACCTGAGTTCCGAGTTCAGACATTCATAATTTTCTAAACGTAATTGCCTACTATCGTATCAAAATTATGTTTTACACGTGATTCGTGTTTGAAAAACTGATAGAGGATAATCTATTGGACATACATCTATAAGCTGCTATTCTGGATTCACCATCGTGAGGTCCGAAATCTTGATTTCAGAATCATAATCAGTGACTCTAGTAACCTTTGTCTAAGAAAGGATTCGATCTCTTACAGTGTCTGAGTACTATTATTACTTATTTTTATATATTATACCTATTGAGATAATGGAGAGGGGGAAGCGTTTTCGACTCTCTACAGTATAAATATTTTCAAATTCTGATACCGGATTCGTGATCAGCGACGCCAAAAACCTATAGAAACACATTGATACCCATTGCAAGTCTAGCACAAAAATGTGCCCCTCAAAGGGTTAAAGACCGACAACCCTGGATAAATTTTCGGCGGTATAAAAAGGGCCCGGAGGTAATTGTAGAGCGTTGTCATTATCGACTGCTTTGGTTGCTCCAAAGATACCCAGATAGACAAATACCTACACGGTATTAGTATGGTGAGCGTACGGCGTACTATGCGTGCCGATACCGTACCTGTCAGGTACGTGCGTACCTAAAGGGTACAGTACCGGTACACCGTATTTTTAGTACGCCGTACCGATAATGTACGCCTTAGGTACGCATGTTATTAAAATTAATTAATTTTATAGTTTTATTGCTAAAATGAGTATTATTATTGATTAATTATCTTATTCTAGAGTACACATCATAAAATTATGATGAAAAAAAAAATAAAAAAGATTTTCCCTGAATTCGGGAACTAATTTCATAGTACTTCGAAGCGGTCACCCATCCGGTTGCATACCGCCATTTACTATGCTTGACTTCTGAAATCGTCTGGAAACCGGTGCACTTCGATGATCCACGAACACTTACATAATCGTGGATGTATAGCTATGATATATCTGTTCAATATATGGTCCTGATAGAAATTTATGCTCTTCAACTGAACATCCAGTCAGTTACTGTCTAATATTTCATTTTAATGTTGTAACGACTATTTTCAGGTTAGGCAATTATAAGCTGTATTTTCGCAGTACCAGTTATCATGTATATCGTCTTCGACTAGAGGTTTCCACAGTTTCTCTCCTGTCGATAATGGTACACCGTATTGATATGGTAGGGGTTATGTACCATGACGTACCTAAATAGTACGCAGTACAGGTACAGTGTTGATACGCTGTACTATAATATCACGTACACTTTTTGTACTGCTACCGTACAGTTACGCCGTACACCGCCACCTCGCGGCAGTACAGTAATAGTACGGTAGCGGTATCTTGTGCGGGTATCGCACGCTTGTCTATCTGGGTAAATATTACCTCATGTAATCACTGTTTTATCAGAAATGTATTAAGTCGATAAATCTAGAATGTATAATATAATAGAATGTGAAAGATAAAACAGGATTTAGCATTTGAGTACCATAAAAAAGAAAATATTTTATAATTTTTCAATATTTTTAAATGTTTTTGATTTATTTGACAATTATTCGTTAATTTCTCATTGTTAAAGTTATTAAGTTTAAAATAATTTCTCTCAGTTCAATTTAGAATGTAATCTTCGCTGGCGAAAAACTTTTACGAAAATCTACATAGATTGAGATAAGACCTTAAAAATTATTAGTTTGTCATAGGTATTTGTATTGGGACGTAGAGCGGCATTGTACGAAAAGCCTAGAAATCTTGCTCTCTCAAATAACACGCTACTCTATGGGGTGATCCCGATTGATCACGGCTCGATTGGACATCACCAATCACAGCGACCGGTACTTAGGAGCTTTGTAGTCTCAAGCGCTGCGAGTGGCTCGTGTCCAATTGAGCCGTGTCCAACTGGGTGCCACCCCCACTCTATAGGGGAAAGTTGCTGAATGCGTACCACTTAACGTATTTTTTATTATATTTCTCATTTAGAACTGATTTGTGTGCAAATGAAGATTAGAAATTGT
>NW_017297123.1:101063-104434 GCF_001594075.2 Trachymyrmex cornetzi
TTTTGTCATTAAATGTTGCTTATATTACGTAATAATATGAAATATCGACGAGGTACTATTTAGGTGACTAGTACGCATTCAGCAACTTTCCCCTACATCCCACTACGAATATCTACGAAAAATTAAAAATTTTTTAAATCTTGTCTTAATCTATGTAGTTATTCTTTAATTTAACGTTTAATAGATTTTTGCAACGAGTCTGCAAAGTTAGTGACTCAAATGAGACTTAGAAAGGAATGACATATATTTTATAATTGCTGAGAACTCCAAAGTGAGTCGAAACGTTCAATTTTTGGATTAACGAAATAAAAGAGTAATAAGAATATTTATTCTATTATTTTGCGTTCTAATTACCACATCATACTTTCATTCGCCCAATTGGATTCTACTATTAGTTTTAATAATTTCTGTACCAGATTGCGAATGTAAGTATCTTATTATTGATAATGGTTCATCTCATGATTACAAATTCATATGCTTATAATCGCGAGTCTTTATATGTCGTTTCTCGAAGTACCGTCGTGGAGATATTCAACATTGAAAAGTTATTTAATATTGAGTAAAAGAAATCGTGTTTACTTCATTGTTAAATAACTCGTTGAAAAATATTATAATGCAATGCACAGTTAAAGCCGGCTTTTCAAAAATATATTCGAGGTGATGCAACACCCGAGACGGAAGGAAACACGACCAACCCCCTCGAGGGATCTCACGAGATTACTCTACTATCACCAACTGACGTCGCGCTCGTTGTCCACGACCGGCTATGCCGCGCCGGCGAAAAAACTTTCACGCGGAGCGAATAAGATAGCGAGGATTCATCCTTCACAGCGCGCTGAGAGCGAACAAGATAGCGAGAAAACTCATCCGTCTCGCTTTGATTGCTTGACATCGCATGATCGCCGTACAAGCGATCGAGAATGCTTTCTCGCCTGTTTCCATCATTCGGCGTATACAGAGTGTCCGGAAAATCGCCCGCAATACTTCAAGAAGTGATTCGGGACCCAAAAAGAAGGAAAAGAGTTATATATACCTCTAGTAAAGTAAAAGAATTAAAAAATAAAAAAATTAATAAAGAGGGATGTCAAGCGGACTATGCCTTCACATGGTGCATCCTAGGTAACGCCAAAGGAGTGGCACCCAGTTGGACACGGCTCAATTGGACACGAGCCACTCACAGCGCTTGAGACTACAAAGCTCCTAGGCACCAGAAAAAATAAAGAGGGACGTCAAGTGGACTATGCCTTCACATGGTACATCCTGGGTAAGGCCAAAGTAGTCCGAAATGTAGTTATTTATGTTAAAACACTATGAAATAAATTATGATCGTGAGATTATAAAAAATAAATTATAATTTTTTTAACATAAATTGATTATAACTCGGAAACGACTTATTTCTAGACCATGTTTATATAGCTTTTTTCCTTCTTTTTGGATCTCGAATCACTTCCCGAAGAATTGTGGGCGATTTTCCGGACACCGAATTTCCCTACATAAAGGGGCAAAGGGATAATTTTAGATATCGTATAATTTTGAATAAATTATAGTAATAGTAATAATATATAGGCTATTCCGCGTGAAGTAGATCAGTTATCTCTCAGAAAGTTGTGCCAAAAGATTTTTTTTTCATTGCAAAATTCATCGAGAAACAAATAATTAAAAAATTACACTACTATATATTATAAAAATTCATGACTCTATTGCTGTTAATACTAGCTGATTTTTTTTTTAATTTACAGAAAATGTTCTAGTTTAGGAGAAAGAAATGAACATTCCAAAAAAGTTTGGTTTTCCATTGTTTAAGTATTTAACAATAAACTTAACAATTTTTTAACCAATCGCGGAGAGTCGAAAAATCTGGAAAGATATTTTTTATATACTTTCAGTTTTCCTTCTTAGAAAAAAAAGTACAAGAACGTGCTTTCTCGTTTTCGAGAGAAAAATTGTGTCAGTTCTCGATACGGAAAAAATCTTTCCACTCTTAGGGTGATGTCCCATGTAGCGGATCGTGCGTAAGCGGATTCGCGTATCGCCAATCACAGAATCATTCTCTTAGATCTGTTTGCGAAATTTGCAAACAGATCTAAGAGAATGATTCTGTGATTGGTTGTTAAATAATCAATGGAAAACAAAACTTTTTGAAATGTTTATTTTTTTCTTGTAAACTAGAACATTTTCCGCGTAAATTAAAAACAAAGTTGAAAAAAGTTATAGCAGTTTGAATTTCGCGAGGAGCCAAATTGATTCACCCAAAAAAAATATTCTGCCGTTTAGCGGTTCCGTATTAATGTCAGAGGATTTTCTATTTATATATGATCTCGAGAAGATACTTTCCAAAGTAGAGGAATTTCGTTTACCCATGACAGATTGGCTTTAAGATTGCAATCCTCTTAATAATATAATAGAAGAATCTCTTTGCTTGAATTAAATATCATATTTACTTGTAATAAGAAAATTATGGTTATATCTTAATAAAAAAAATAATTCTTTTGTTATTATTATTTTTTATTTTTCCAGCTCAATTTATATTTTTACTGTTTCGCATACTTATATTCCGTCTTATTAATTACGATTAATTATTGAAAAACGCATCGCATCGCCGGCGCCGATAAGATTTGAACCTACAATCCCTAGAACGGCAAGCCTAATACATTTACGCTAAGCTAATCGCACACTTGTGATCGAGTCATTGCCAATGGTATACCTCCTACTGTAACAATTCTTAATTTCATAATGACAGTTTCATATTATTAATATTTGATGAGGCTACATAGAAACGAAATAACACGCTGGTATTTACTAATTCAAAATAATTAAGATAAATATTGTATTATATGAAAAAACACCATTGTGGAACAATATAAAAGTCATGTTGCATGCACAATTTGGTCCCAAAATAAATATTTATTGAAATTGAAAATATGAATTATACTTCAAACAAGAAAAAATTTCTTGTTTCTTAACTATGTTTCACTTTTCCTAAATCTGTTGTCTAGAACTGAAAGAAATATATCAAATTTTTCTGATCAAATAAATTATTATTAAATATTCAAGTTAATCAAATCTGACTTTTCTTCGATAAAATTTTATAATATACTTCAAAAGAGAATAAATTCTTATTTTGATATTGAGTATATGATATTGAGTATTTCCAAAACTTAGGATGAATACATTTTAAAACTACTAGCAAGAAAATATTCTTTATTGAAAGTAACCGTTATTTAAAAGAAGAAAAATAAAATGAATAATCGCTTTTCTTGGCAATAGAATGATATTTTTTGTATGTTATATACCTGATTGTCATATGCTTATTAGAGGAAGTCGTTTTTACGTAATCCAAAAAATACTCTCGTTTATAGAGCATAATATTC
>NW_017297123.1:104665-106157 GCF_001594075.2 Trachymyrmex cornetzi
CTGTACTACTTTATTCAAAAAAAAATCTGCAGCTGAAGCATACAGAATTCTTGTTGAGACTTACGGCGACCATGCTGTGTCGGAAATAACATGCAGAGATTGGTTTAGACGCTTCAAAAATAATGATTTTGATGTTGAAGATAAAGAACTCTCTGGTGCACCGAAAAAGTTTGAAGACGAAGAATTGGAGGCATTACTGCATGAAGACTCATGTCAGACACTACCTGAAGTTGCAGAATCATTAAGAGTTGATCACACAACAGTTTCGAAACGTTTGAAATTATTAGGAATGATTCAAAAGCAAGGATATTGGGTGCCGTACGAGTTGAAGCCCAGAGACGTCGAACGGCGTCTTTTCACGTGTGAACAGCTGCTTTAACGGCAGAAAAGGAAAGGGGTTTTGCATCGTATCATGACTGGCAATGAAAAGTGGATACATTACGATAACCCTAAGCGTAGAAGATCGTGGGGTAAGCCCGGCCATGCATCAACATCATCGGCAAAGCCAAATATCCATGGTTCGAGGCTTCTGCTCTGCGTTTGGTGAGATTAGCTAGGTGTAGTTTATTATGAGCTGCTCAAACCGAACGAAACCATTACGGGAGCTCGTTATCGACTACAATTGATGCGTTTGAACCGAGCATTGAAGGAAAAACGGCTGCTATACGAGCAGAGACACGACAAAGTGATTTTGCAACATGACAACGCACGGCCACATATTGCACAACCGGTGAAAACCTACTTGGAAACGCTTAAATGGGAAGTCCTACCCCACACGCCGTATTCATCAGACATTGCCCCTTCCAATTATCACCTGTTCCGATCGATAGCACATGGGCTGGCTGAGCAGCACTTTCATTCTTATGATGATGCCAAAAAATGGTCGACTCTTGGATAGCCTCAAACGTGCCGTTTTTCCAACGTGGAATTCAAATGCTGCCAGAAAGATGGGAAAAAGTAGTGGCTAGCGATGGACAATACTTTCAGTGACATGTTTTTTACGACTTCTTTAAAATAAAGCATTAATTTTCACGAAAAATCAGCGAGAACTTATTCAAGGTCCCAATATACAGGGTGTCCCATAACTCTTCTGACAAATATCATGGACAGGTAGAGCGGATTAAACTGAGACGGAACGTCTTCTATCATTTTTCAATTTTCGCAATAGTTAACGAGATATTTATTTATAAAAATATCCAAATTCACCCGGCCCATCGCCAAATCCAAGCGCGCGGCTCGATAGGACCGCCCAGCGCGGCGCGTCGCGCGCGCTCGCCGTCGCTAGGCACGCGTTGTTTATAAGAAGCAGCAATGGTCGTCGCTAGACATGAGTCGCGAATAGCGTCAAATTTCCAGCTATAATTATTCTTTGAGATATGATCATTCTCTGTTCATATTAAAACGAAATCTTCGTACGAAAAATTTATTTTTGCATGCACGTATGTTCGGAAACATATTAGAAATTAATATCTCGGTTACGAAAATTAGAAAA
>NW_017297123.1:106519-107863 GCF_001594075.2 Trachymyrmex cornetzi
AATATTATTATATCACGACATAATTTTAACTTTCATTAAAAATAGTAATTTTTTAAGAATTCAACACATTAGACTAAATTTCTTTTATGCTATTAAAAAGTAACACGCTTGCCAAGTGTACATTTTAGGATTATTATCAAAATAAATATTCTTTGTTAAAGATTACTTCCTAAAAGAAGAGATATTAAGTAACTGCTTTGACTTTGTAGAATTGCTATTTTTCTGTGTGATCGATATTCATAAATCAATCTTATTTAAAATAACATTAAATTATATTTTACATAGCACTCTTTACGTTTCATTGGTTACGTGATATTTTCAGATATGTGTAAAATGACGTTAAATGTAATATCGGATTATGAATATTGATTTATGATTAATAAATATTAATAAATGTGAACTAAAGTTTAATAAAATGTATGTTATACTCTTTTATTTTAATATCACAATCACAAATGTATTGCGACTCCATACAGCACACTTTATCCCAAAGATCTTCCTCGGAACATTTTTAGGATGTTAGGACGTTTTTAGGATGTCCTTGAGAACGGTCCTTGCAGATTTATGCTATATGGGATATGACGCTTTTTTGGCGTTCATCACAATAAAAACCTAATAAGAAATACTTTTTTTCTTATTAGAGAAAAACAAAAGTACTCTTGGCTATTTTTTAATAATAATTACATTAATAATTGACTATAACAATAATAATTTCATATTTAATGAAAAATAATATAAAAATATTATTACTAAATTATGCAAGCGCGAGCGTGGCATGGCAGACAGCGCTTGGTCTATCATGCCAGAGGTCCCGGATTCGATCCTGGTAGGAATCAAAATATTTACGCTCGTATCTTCTCTCGGAAAAGATTAGCAACCTCCCGAGAGTATCGTTGTCCACAGAAATATCTCTCGAAAAATCCATGTTCAGATCTGGAATTAAAACTGTAGGTTTCATATAAGCTTGCAGTAATTGAATAATTAGCGTACGTACCACAAGCGAAAGATGTAATACAGGCTTAACATAAAAAAAATTAAATTATGCAAATTTATAATAAAAAGTTTTAATAATAAAAAATAACCAAATAATTAAATTAAATATATTTTTATTTTATTAATTTTTTTATTTCGTAATGATAATATATTCTTAATGAATCATAAGAATATATCATTAATAACGATAAAGTACCAATTTAAAAAAGAAAGTATATGTTAATCTAAGTGTTTTACCAAAAGAATTCCGTATGTAATGATACTGAAAGGATACTTATACTTTAAATGTTGTAATATTTAATGCTAATTGCATGACAGTGTCGAGAAATAGACTTGTGTTTAGCTTTTAGC
>NW_017297123.1:109589-110180 GCF_001594075.2 Trachymyrmex cornetzi
AGATGTAATACAGGCTTAACATAAAAAAAATTAAATTATGCAAATTTATAATAAAAAGTTTTAATAATAAAAAATAACCAAATAATTAAATTAAATATATTTTTATTTTATTAATTTTTTTATTTCGTAATGATAATATATTCTTAATGAATCATAAGAATATATCATTAATAACGATAAAGTACCAATTTAAAAAAGAAAGTATATGTTAATCTAAGTGTTTTACCAAAAGAATTCCGTATGTAATGATACTGAAAGGATACTTATACTTTAAATGTTGTAATATTTAATGCTAATTGCATGACAGTGTCGAGAAATAGACTTGTGTTTAGCTTTTAGCTGTGTTATTGTGAAACTTTATAATGCGATAGAAAATAAAAATACATATATTTAATAATTAAAAAAGTAAAAAAGTATTAATTTTTGGCTAAGATGTAGGGGAGACCGAAGTGAATTGAAACAATGACTGATATTTTGAATCTAATAATACTTACAAGTAAACCTACCCAAGTGCCACCCGCCGATCTTAATGAAACTTGGCATACTTTCAAAACACCGAAAAATATTGGATACGTATTTTTTTATACGTCC
>NW_017297123.1:110681-112546 GCF_001594075.2 Trachymyrmex cornetzi
TTAGTTAATGATCGAGCAACAGTATAGTTTCAATACACATAAGAACGTAAGAATGTATTTCTTTCGATTATGAGTTCTGTTTCGATCTACCTCGGTCTCCCCTAGTACAATAAAAAATGTCTGGTTAAAAAGACTCCTTTTCACAGTTGAAATGATTCTTTAATTTCTAGGCGTCTTAAAAAGACAATTTTGATCTTACCTTAATCTTAAGTGACGGCGTTATCGTCCGATCGTGACTTTATTAAAAATAATTTTTGATAAAATACCGACTATATAAAGTTACGAAATTTTCACTGAAAATTTGTAATCTTAATTTTAGATAGTTGCCATTTTGTTGAAAACTATTATTTTCAAAAAAGCCATGATACCGATCAAATAATAATTTTATAGAAATTAGGAAATAATATTAATTGTAAAGAATTTTTTAACACATTTTTTTATATATTATAGTTCAGTAAAAAATTAATATTTTTCAACTTGTTTAAATCTGTTGTTGAAGCAACGTATTTTAATTTTCTATACATTAAGTTTTATGGTATACATAAATTATATTATTAATAATATAGTCACAAGCTAAAGGCAGGGCAAGTCTATTTTTTGATCATCACCCAAGTTGAATCATCTTAACAATTTTTAGAAATAAACTTATAAGTAAATATTATCAATTAAAAAATTTACAGAAAGCAAAATAACATTATATAATAGCATTAGTAATATTAAATTGATAATCTATTAATCTATTTAAATCAATTTCATAATGATATATTACTATTTTAATTATTTTAATAATGACGTGTTACTTTTCAACGCATTATTATATAGACGTCAAATAGGATCGAAATTGTTTTTTGCTTATATTTATGTAATACAAATATTAAGATCTGTATTCCTTTATTGTAATAAATTTTATAATAAATGTTATAAATATTTGATCATCACATTCCGTGTGCGCAACACAATTCAGAGAAAAACATATTTCATTTAAAAAATTTAAGATGATTTTAATACAATTGGAATTTTAATACAATTGGATAATGAAAAATAGATGTTACTTAATTTTCGTTTTGAATTAAACACTCTTTTCCTAGAACTTTATCTAAAATATTTTTATTAATTTTAGGTATCTTTTAAATATTTCGATATATCAATTTATAGTACATTACGATACACGTGCGCAAAGTAGGTGTTTCCCACACGAGCGAAGTTTGTCGCCCGAGCGAAGCGAGGGTGACAAAAAAGCGAGTGTGGGAACACCTACGCAGCGCACGAGTATCGTATACTATTTTTCCTACTAAGTGCGCAAAGTTCGATATCAACAACGAGCGACGACTCGACGTGGACGCTCGTCTGTTTACAGCGTTCTCTCTCACGCTAACGCGTCTACATTCGAGCCTTATATTTTCCCGCACGTTTACCTACTTTCCCGCACGCATAACTACTTTCCCGCACGCTAAACTACAAGTGTGGGAAAGTGATACTTTGCGCACGATAGTAGGAAAAATCAATTTCTTTTGTATTACACGCACGCACGCACGCACGCACGCACGCACGCACGCACGCACGCACAAAATACATATCAAATTTTGTGCGCATTATATTTTTTTTGTTGAAACAAAAAATATATATTAAAGAAATTAAATATTCCTAAAGAATATTCTTTACTAATAAACTGAAATTGTAATATTTAGAGATTATTATTGAAAATAGAAATTATTATTGAAACTATATATTCTGTATATACATTTATATAAAAATCAGTTTGAAACATATACAGGGTGTTTGGCGACTACCGCATTTTTTGTCATACGTGGGTAGAACAGCCTATACTGAATCAAAAAGTCCTGTACCATTTTGAGGTGTCAGCA
>NW_017297123.1:112975-117465 GCF_001594075.2 Trachymyrmex cornetzi
CCCTGTATACAAAAGAAACGATCCACTAAAATTTAATATAATTTTTTAACATTTTCCAACAGCGATACATTTAGAGAAAAGTTTCTTCGATTAAAAAAATATTTGTTTGAATCAGAGAAATGTGTGCATTACTGTATAGATTAAAGAAAACATGATGAAAGAAATTTTTCTATGATTTGAACATCATTTCTTGAAATTAAATATATTTTTATTTTCCTCAGAGATACTTATTCACTTAAGCGTAAAAAACCAACAAAAAAACGATTTCTTCAATTTAAACAACTTTTCTGTAGGTGTAACTCATCGTATTGAAATCATTGTATTGAAATGAATTAAAGCAGAAGTGGGATTTAGTTGCGCGCGCGCGCACACACACACACACACACACACACACACACACACATTTCGGCTTGATTTCGTTGGCGACGCCTACTGTTTCCCTCTTGCCGCGCATTGCCTAGCAACGAATCGTCGGATGCTTGTAAACAACGCGCGTACCGCTTCATCTCAGGAGCGTTCCTACTATTAACAATACGAATGGTACTGATGAATCTCCCTCAACTTAAATAATGAATTAAAACTTTCTTTTTAGAATAATTTTAAATTAATAATTGAAAATATTTTTATTATTAATATTAATAGTAATAATAATATAATAAAAATATTTTCAATTATTAATTTGAAATTATTCTAAAAAGAAAGTTTTAATTCATTATTTAAATTGAGGGAGATTCATCAGTTCCGTTCGTATAGTATAGTTAATAGTAGGAACGCTCCTGAGATAAAGCGGTACGCGCGTTGTTTACAAGCATCCGACGATTCGTTGTTAGGCAATGCGCGGCAAGAAGAGAACAGTGGGCGTCGCCAATGAAATCGAGCCGAAATGTACAACTAAATCCCAGCTCTGAATTAAAGCTTGCGTTGCCTTGACAACCAAGAAGAAATCAAAATTGAGTCACAAAAAATGTTTTATAAAATGACGGAAATTTAAGATAGACTTTTAAAAAAGAGGAATAAACTGTTTTTTAAATTATTGCGTCGTTCAGAAAAATCGGCTGTTTTGTACATAAAAATTTATACTTTTAAGCTCATTTATTTTCTAATAAATTCATATCTTAAAGATTTTTCTATGACTTTTTGTATAAAGCTATACGTTTTGAAAAAAAAATCAAAAAAGAATTTTTTGTAAAATCTGTAACTGATCAGAAATAAATTATCGCAAAAAACGATATCAAAATAAAATTTAAATATTTTAACATTGTAAATATTCGTTTTTAAAATAACAAAATTTATATCGATAATCATTTTTATTATCGGTATAATTTTGTTATTTTAGTACTTATACACGTAAGTATTAAATTTAATCAAATAATCCTAAAAAAAAATACCATATATATTCTTGAAGAACATGTTTTTATTTTCAATGTTTTTTTTTAAACATGGTCTTATACAAACGACTTTTAAGAAGATTTTTTTTCAGAATTGAACAACTCGTATCATCTTATCGAGAAGAAAGAAAGAAGATTTTAAAATTGAAAGTTTATATTTTAATTATCCTTTTGATAAAAATTTTCTACGATAATTTGTATTTGAGTTATAGATTTTAGAAAAAAAAGGCGATTTTGTAATATTGCAGTTCTCAAAATGATATAACTTTATTTTAAACAATAGTAACAATAGAAAACAAGCCCGTTAAAGCCAACATTTGTTTTTCGGATGCACAATTTATTTACGTGTGAATTAAACAAATCATATCAATTAAATAATATACGTTTCGACCATTACATTTTGGTCTTTATCAACATCAAATTTAAAACGCTACCCTAGTATTCATGACTTGCAATATCTTGCTCCATGACAATCTTGTCCATTCTTCTTTATTCAATTACCAGATTAGATAAATTGAAAATGAAGTCCTATATATTATATTACGTTTCTAATTGTCGTCACCGCATGACGGTTGAAGTCGTTTTTTGAATGTTGGTCCACTGAAAGTCTGTAAACTTGTTGGACGATGTGTTTCTACTTTTGACACAATGTATAGGACTTCATTTTCAATTTATAAATATAATAAAATACTTTATATACTAGTCAATTAAATTTAACATTGAAGCAAAAAGCGCCGTAGAATTTTGCAAAATCGTAAAAAGTTTTTAAATAGAATTAATACATTTTCACTTATGTCTGTGTAATACATCATAAAATATCAATGAGATCTTTTTATAGTATCGATTTGAAAAATAGAGATTTCAAGCTATAAAATGTTTTTTTAGACATTTTGCTATGACGATTTTTGACAAAGTTACGTTGTCTTGAAGTTCGCCTCTTTTTAAGAGGTAAAATAGATAAACTTTTAATTTTAAGTAGTGTAGTTAAGTAGTGTAGTTATATTTTTTATCTAAATTCGTTTCTACTTTATGATAAACTTTTATTACTTTCATAATTTTTACAGTTTTTACTTGCTGTACAAATTTTCTTGACATAATCGCTAAATAGCAAGGGATTGCTAAATGTATCCACTGCGTTTAATCAATCTTATCGATCTTTCATTTTGTTTTCTACTCTGGCCGCAACATTACTGAGGGCGTTAGCGGACGGCGAAATTTTTCTCCACCGCCAACTCCCGTAAGAATATCGGTCTTTAAAGCCCGATCTACCAAGTTCTTGTAGACCACTCGAGCGGATCGGACGTGTTCCCTCTCGTCTCGGGTGTTGCGTCACCTCGACTATATTTTCGAAAAGCGTTGCCGGCTTGGACTGTGCCATAGTACTTCAATTTCGATAGTCCCTTTATCCGTCTTGGCGCGCGGCCGTGCGGCGTGGAAGCGCCGTAGTCGTAGGCGTCCAATGTTTGAAGGGGCGCCTCACCATTTTTATTGCATCATCCATTACTCGCCCGGTTCGAGGTGGTCGGTACATAGCACTCCCACTTACGATTATAGTTGAATTACTTACTCAGACGTGACTGGCCAAGTTTACCTCATTACAGAGGACCAGGGCCACTAAATTATAGAAGAAGAAAGCCCGATCTACAATTGCGTAAACGTAGAAGTAAGGTTATGGGAGTAGTAGTAGCAGTAAATGTTGTACAACATATTAATCTATTAGGTATGGGAATAAGTTTCCGCCCATTAGAGAGATGTCGTTAGTAGTACTGCTTGTGTGTTTGATAAAACGGCAATACATGTATTTGGAAGGCGTGTGTTCAAGCTTTTGAGCCCAGTAGTTGATATTCGTTCGAAGCGATTTGTTTGAACTAAGCTTTGAAACAAAAACAATAGGAATGAGACAATAGGCACGATAAGCTGATTCTGCTACGTGACAACGCTATGTCACACGTTGCAAAATCGGTCAAGAAATACTTGAAAGGAGTGGAGTGGGAAATTCTGCCTCACCCGCCGTATTCACCGGACATTGCTCCTTCAGATTTCCATTTGTTCCTGTCCATGCTGTTGGCCCTTTCTGAAGAGCGATTCAATATTTATGAAGATATCAAAAAATTGGCTTGATATTTGTGGATCGCTTCAAAAGAACCAGATTTCTTCTTTCGAGGAATCTGTTTATTACCTGAAAGGTGGGGGAAAGTTGTCGCTTCTGATGGAACATACTTTGAATGAACTTACTTTGTATTGTTTTGTTTAAATAAATACATCTTTTTCATTAAAAAAAGGGCGGAAACTTATTCCCATACAATCGAGTAAAGATTCAACGAACTTTCATCTTCAAATTGAACATTGCTCACAATACTTTCTCCGTCTTCCATATTCGTAATATAATATATTTGTAATATAATAAATTCGTCAAATAATATATCATAAAATAAATTCAATAAAAGATGAAAAGCTCACTTTGCGCTTCTTTCCATACGTCGAGACAAGAAGGACAATAACGATGCAGACACGTGACAGCAATGTGATTGGTTCACTCTTACGTTTTATGCAGTCGTAGTCGTGAAAGATAAAGTTGAACCATCTTTTAAGCCTATTCTACAATTACGTACGCGTAGTTGTAAGTGATTGTAGTTGTAAGAATTGACCAATCACAGTTGAATATTCTTCTCATATTCGACAGTGATTGATCAATTCTTACAACTACAACTATTTACAATTATCGGAAGTTCGGATTAGAAGTCGAATTGCTATGTTGTTCCACTGAAGATGGCCCGTATGATGGCCGAAACGTTTGATGAATAATAAACTTACCTTTTTAAACAAAGGTAAAAAAAGCGCTAAGCATTGGTGAAACTGAAAAAAAAAATGGTGCTTCTCGTAAAGAATCACCATTTGGGCCAGTTTCACCAACGCCAATTACTTAATCGGCCGTGAAACTGAATACAAACTTACCTTTTTAAGAAAAAGGTAAAAAAAGCGCTAAGCGTTGGTGAAACTGACACAAATGGTGCTTCTCGTAAAGAATCACAATTTGGGCCAGCTTCACCAACGCCAATTACTTAATCGGCCGTGAAACTGAATACAAACTTACCTTTTTAA
>NW_017297123.1:118719-128224 GCF_001594075.2 Trachymyrmex cornetzi
AAAAGGACAAATCCCCCACCCCATAGCCCTGTCGACGACGACGACGTTTCTTAAATAAAAGTTTCAAGTTCGGATTTTGCAGCATTTTGCATCACAATATCTCCGCTCATACAGCACGTAGAGAAAAAACAAAAACACTTTCATAATATATTCCGACCGGATACAATCGATTGAGCACACTTAGAACTCGATCGGGACAGCCGTTATTGAGATCCCATAATCACCGTCTGGAAATTTTGACAGATTCGCGTAAAGTAGCCACGGCAGTGTCGCTTCGCTTGGCTTAGCGCCGAGACACTACCAGTGTCTCCAGATATAAGTAATTATGTGAAAAAGATTTTTTTATGTTGCAAGACTTACCGCAATATTGACTCTCACTAGCCCGTTTTTATTATGTTATTTTAATTTGACAATCTCGAGAGTTAAAATTTGATAATTAGTATTTACAACTATACTTACGCAATTGTAGAATGGGCTTTACAACACTCTTTACAACCGGGAATGGCAGGTTAAAACTTCGCTTTACAACACTTCACAACCATTTACAACTACGCTTACGCAATTGTAGATCGGGCTTAATAGTATCTCGTCGGTGCTGCAAGTGAACTTACTATCTACTGTCAACATATGTAAAAAGCCACATTTGTACCGTTTCTTTCTTTTAAAATTGTTTTAAATATACTGAAATAATCACTTTCTAATTTGTATTTTTAACCTGAATATTATAGAAATACAATTTATTCTATATAATGTTTAAGCTCTTGAAATCAATAAAAAATATCGGTTATTGTTTCAATGATAGTGTATTAAAGGGCTTCTAAAGTGCTGAATGGGTAATTTCAGCAAAATCGGTTGAGAATTGATCGAGAAATTTCTGATCTATTTCGAAAGCTGATTTCAGCCTAAGTCACTTCAACATTAAGTAATAAATAAAATTGTTATTATAATATGTCTGACCGTCTTAATTACGGATTAAAATTTTACATGTTTCGTATTTAAATTTTGTTCGCGCACGCGCGCGATGGATGTATGTACGATAATTCTGGGTTAGGTAATTTCACGGCCCTGGTACGATCGGCCACTGCTTCTAGGTTACCAACACTGATAAAGGGATTCGTTCAGTGTGTTAGGCGAGTCACCTTTTGACGCATGTGCGTTTGGACATGGCATCAGTGCTGTATTAATGTCGAACTTATAAAGATTCCGTAAGACTCTATTTTGACGTATCTATAATTCTATATAGATTATATATTGCATATAATACATTTTATTGGAAAATCAGTAAGGATTATAAAATGAGAAAAATTTCGATAAAAAACCAAAGATATGAGCAAAAGATACAAGTTTAAGGCTAAATATATTTTATATTTATATTTTCTTGTATTTTCTTATATTTATATTTGTATTTTCTTCTTAATACGAATAGTGTGTTGATGAAATAAATTTCATAACTTCGAGTGAACCATCTCTTCAATCGTAAGGAGACAATAATTATATACTTAAAGTATAAATTAATATTAGATTAAGTACATATAGAAATAAATTAGACAAGGTATAAAAATTAAAAAAAAAATAAAACAAATATTTTTCTTTTTTAACATAGTCATTAAAGATTTTTAATATCAATTTTTGTTTTAATAATGTAATATTATTAATTCATATTTTAAAAATATAATTATTATATCTTTACCGATAACGAAGACTTAAAGAACTAAAATTTATTCCACTTATTTATATAAATAGAAATAAATGTATTTATTGAGAAAATATCATCTCTACTTTCTTTAATTTGTTAAAAATTTTTATATTGCTTTGCAATAACAAGCCAATTCGATTTTCAAAGATTATTAAGTTTCATAAGAATAAGTGGACAATTATGATATATTAATTTATAAATAGTACGTAGGTAACTCTCTTCTATTATTAATTATTATTAAAACCGTAATCAAAAAAGAGTCAATTAGTAATGAAAAACTAGATTATACGTTATAATATATAGCTACATAAGTCAAAGACGCCAATATTAATTGATAACATTAATAAATAGGATAATAATAATAAATATTCATGTAGGAACCGTTACTTTCATTCTGTGTACGTTACTGGATTTCACTAGCGCTGCAATGCACATGCGCTAAAAGGTGACTCGCCTAACAACACTGGATTCGTTCAAAGTGAACGGAACGCTTATGAACGACGTATCTCTACTACTTATAGCGTTTTCTCTTGAGATACACTGGGTGCAGTCTCACACCGCACCAGTCAGTTACTACGTTTACACGGCACGCTTTAAGGTATATCCACACAAACTTGCATAGCCGTATAAACGTATGTATAAAGAAAATTATCCAATCACATTTTATGTACGACTTTAAAAGAGAACTGCAATTGGATAATTTTCTTTATGCATATGTTTATGCGGCTATGCAAGTTTGTGTGGATATACCCTTAGGGTTGCCGCACACACCTTCCGTAACAATAACCATAAGACATACCGTAAGAATCAGCCAATCAGAATTACGAGTTCAAAAGAATTCTCGACTGTGATTGGCTATTTCTTACGGTACGTCTTATGGTTATTGTTACGGAAGGTGTGTGCGGCAGCCCTTACGCCGAAGTTATAACATCGATGTTATGAAACTGGCCAATCACAGCTGTTCCTCTGAAGAATGGAATGACTGTGATTGGTCAGTTTAATAACATCGATGTTATAACTTCGGCGTAAAGCGTGCCGTGTAAACGTAGTTAGTGTTGCCAGGTCTACCGTTATAGCAGTAGATATACCGTTTTTTAGCTTCAAATACCACTCTGCTACCGCTTTACCGTTTTTAAAACGCTATTTACCGCTTTATGAAAATCACTTGTCAATTGATAATCATAACTGACCATAATCAATTTTAAATTTTGCCAAAGTGCGCCAACGCCACGGGGTACGTTCAGAAATTCTACTTGTAATGTATAGTAATTTCGAATGACCAATCGGGATAAAGAAATCTTTGCTCCTTTTGTCCCGATTGGTCAATTAAACACTGCCTACAGATTCTAATAGCGTTTTCGATTGAGGTGCACTGGCTGCACTCAGTGTCAAGAGCGTGTTCGATTGGCAGTGCCAATGCGCACTTGGATGGTGTCACGTGTTCATTTGATCGCACGACACTCGCGTAGTGCGCACTCAGTGCGCACTAAGTGGCACGAGATATTTTGACGGTGCCAGTTCAGTGCACGTTTTATCACAGTTAAGGATATACATAGGGACAAGCAAATCTGCGCAGTTGAATTGAAAACGGGGTCTTGTCCCTACTCTTAATATCTTTTACTGTGGTTTTGTAACATTTTGTTGAACATTGCTTCAAAGTGAACAAAAATGAGTTTCAGCTTTTGCACTGAAAATCTTGGCGTTTTCTTTTGAACTTGCACTATTCAGTGCAACCCATGGAACTCGTCCAGTGTTGGTGTGAACTGAGTGCGCACTGGTGCGCACTAACTTTTGCCCAATCGAAAACGCTATAAGGTTTACCAACGCAGGCCCAATGTGTCGTCGTGGAACATGGAACCGCCCGCGAGCGGAACGGGGATTTAAAATTGTTAGTTTTCCGCAGATATCAATTGGATTGGAAGTCTGATTAATTTAATCAGAAGTTGGTGAAAGAGGCCCTATGAGAAGTAAAACGTGAAAGACTCCAAGATAAATGGGTAAGATATGATGTATGCACATATCTCAAAATTAGGTTAGAAAAGTGCTATTAAATTTATTGTATTTTTTATTTCTTATTTTGTTGAAGCTCTGAGAATAAATGTGAGATTGATGAAAGTGAAGAGTCAAGTAGCAATGAATCGATGGTAAGGCGCAAACGGGCCAAGAAAAGAAAATACTTGCAAAAATACAATTCAAAGTGGGAAACTGAAACCGAATATAAAGAGTGGTTGGGTCCTAATAAGAACAACATACATGAAGCTACATGTCGAATATGCAATAAAAGCATTAATATTTCCGCTGGAAAGAATCAACTCAAACGACATCAAGCTAGAAGTAGTCACATCAAGGCTATCTCTGCTCGTAAATATCAATCATCGCTGACTTCGTTAGTTAAAGTTCAGAGTTTAAATAGTGTGGAGCAAAGACATAGAGAATGGACTGCGCGATCCGTGTAGTGGTATAGGATATGTTGGTCGAGGAAAATGAGAGAGAGGGACGTACGTTGCGGCCAATCTGTGTCTTTTTCTACTCAACGGTGAAATTGTGATGTTCCGGGCCCCGTCTTTATGGAAACAAACACTGAAAATTTTCGAAGAAACACTGAAAATGAGGGGTTAACACTCAAATTTGAGCGTTAACCTCTTATTTTCAGTGTTTTTTCGAAATTTTCAGTCTGTTTCCATAAGGGCGAAACATCATTTTAAAGCTTTGTAAATGAGATATTTAAGCTTTTCACGAATCTAACCTAATATGTGTACCTACTTATGAAATGATCTTTTAGGTTCTTTATCTCCTCGCCACTTGCACACCCAACAAGTATACACCATATTTCTATGTACTTCTCTAATACAGACTCAATACGAATCGAAAATGACACTTATGCAAGATTTCCGAGACTCGAAACGTTGCACAGATATCTTACAAAAAAGGGTGATTGATGGCCACGATACGTTCTTACGCGACGAAGGAGGAACCAATCACAATCTTAGAAAAAGAGGGAGATTGGCCGCAACCAGGGTTGGGCACGTATTATACCATAGACATATAAGATAGACCCAGCATCCGTATACTTTTCTATAGTATATGCTGGGTTTGGCAGAACGGTGCGAGAGGCAAAATATCGGGGCAACCTGTCCTTCTCTGCGCGCGCATCTTGACAATCTTAACAAAATCAAAATGGCTGCCTACGTTAGAATTGTCTGTATTCTTTGCACCTATTATTAATAACTGTTAGTATTGTTTCGTTTGTAAAAAAATTGAATATGGAGACGTGCAACGCATGTGGGTATCAAAAGAAATTTGAAACGAGAAAAAATATTCTTTCAGACGTAAATAAAACATTTTAACTTCTACTTATATATATGCATACAATACGTACAACATATGCTTCATTTAAGTGTAACAGAATATTTTTTCCTTGCCCATCAGAAATACTGGGTGACGCAAAGTAACACAATGGGCAAAGAATCCAGACGATCCTAACGTAGTCAGCCATTTTGATTTTGTCAAGAATGTCAAGATGCACGCGCAGAGAAGGACAGGTTGCCCCGATATCTTGCCTCTCGCACCGTTCTGCCAAACCCCAACATGTACTATAGATGCTGGGTCTATCTTATATGTCTATGTATTATATACGAGGTTTCTTACATAGTATTATACATGGTATTATACAAGTATAATACATCATTTAGTTTTATACGTATTATACTTCATGTGGCGCCATCTCTACATTATATGCGTAATTTAATACTTTCTGTAGTATCTGGCGCTAGTTATTTTAGTATTTTTAGTTTTATGAGAAAAACAGTTGTCATTATGGCGCCACTCTCCTTGTGTGTGACTCTCTGCGATTACAATATAATTTGATTATTAATATTAATAAATACTTCATAATCCTCGCTGATCACTATTTATTATAAATTCCCTCGGAACATCACACTTTCTATCAATTTCTACATTATCCACGCTAAAAATCGATCGAAAATTCGCTAACAAACAAAGAACTAAGAGCTGAGCGTTGTAAGTGTCTTGAGAGGTCGCTCGTGCGATTCGAACATGTTCTATCTCGAGCGTTACATCCTCGATTTTTATTTTTGAATTACGTTATTATTAGCTAAGCGTCCAGTGTTTGGGGGGTCTGCATCATTTTCGCTTTTGTTGCATCCTTTTTATACCTGCCCGATTTCTAGGTGGTCGGTGCCTTGCATATTTCGATTTTATTCATAATACCACAGACCTCGATAGTCTAGTCTCAACTGGAGCATTCCACTCTCATTCGACTGTAAGATGAGAATATTCGCCTGTGGTTGGTTAGTTTTTGTACTCTAAGGGCCTAGCCACAATAGAAGGAATAAGGAATTAGGAATAAGGAAGAAGGATTCCAACCTATCAGAAACCGTGTATTCGATATCTGATAGGTTGAAATCTTTATTCCTTATTCCTAATTCCTTATTTCTTCTATTGTGGTCAGGCCCTAAGGGTGGAGTCCCATGAAGCGTATTTGCCGCGTACTGCGTAACCGCGTAACCAATCAATAATCAGTAAAACACGAAATCACAACAGCGGATCGCTTCTGATTGGTTACGCGGTTACGCGATACGCGGTAAATACACCTCATGGGACTCCAGCCTAACTCTAATCCAACTCTAACTCTTGGTGGAAAAGTCTATAATTCTATAGTAAAAAAATGTGCGTGCACGGCGCAGCAACAACAAAAATCGATATTTCAAAAAAATCGATAACATGGAGTCGTTCTGGAATTCTGGACACTCGTACAGTTTCGTAGACCATAAATTAGAGTTTTATACGTTTTATACAATTTTTTTACGTATAATATCGTATAATACAGTATAATACAGTATAATGTAAAAAACCCTAGAAAATCCTTCGAAAACCCAACCCTGGCCGCAACCTACGTCCCTCTCTCTCATTTTCCTCGACCAACATATCCTATATCACTTACTGTAGTTATACACGGATCGCGCAGTCCATTCTCTATGTCTTTGGTGTGGAGCTATTAACCAAAAAGGCTGATTTGTATTTGGCTGCTTTTGTAGCTGGTATAATGTGCCATTTAAAATAATGAAACACATGCCTCACACACACAATTGATAAAAAAAATATGTGTTGATTCTGAAATAGCAAAAAGCATAGCATGTAGTAGAACCAAAGTAACTGCTATTGTGCAAAATGTTATTGGATAGCACAATTTAGAAAAAATTTGTGAAACCTTGAACAACGTTAAGTTTTCATCGATTGTAGATGAATCGACAGATCGTGGATGTACGAAACACTTATGGTTGTAAGATGGTTTCAAGGCAAAAAGTAAATGCAGGGTCGTCTTAAGTAATAAATTAACAACTTAAGGAGATGCTAGAATGACGATCGAACTTGATCAATGACAAATAGCAAAAGTTGTTTTTTTTTTTCAGAGTGATAGACTGCTTTTTAGGTTTAATACCCTTAACCCCGGATCTACAATAGGGTTTTAAGCCTTAAGCCATAAGAAATGGGCGAATCACAGTCGCTTATTCTTCTCGGTTCGACTGTAATTGGTCAGTTTCTTACGGCATAAGGCATAAAACACCTATTGTAGATCCGGACTTAAAGATGCAACGGCCAAAGACTTAAGCCGGCGGCACACGATGCTTGTTTTCCTGCTGGATTGCTAGCTGGATTAGAATCTTGCCACCGTATTGGCTGCGATGCTGGCACTGTCAGCACTCGCAGACTTTATTCTTCGAATTTTGATCTTTAGAATGAAAAAGAAACTCGAACTGGCTTTATATGACAAGGTTATTACATTCTTTAATTTAAATAAGATACCATATAAGACTAATTTAATTGGTTTTACTTCCGATGGAGCAAATGTGATGGTAGGCACCAAAAATTCTTTTCCAAGTAGGTTGATCTCAGATATTCCGCATATATTTTTGATGAAATGCATTTGCCATAGCTTTCATTTGTGTGCATCAAATGGGGTGGCACCCAGTTGGACACTGCTCAATTGGACACGAGCCACTCACAGCGCTTGAGACTACAAAGCTTCTAAGCACCGGTCGCTGTGATTGGTGGTGTCCAATCGAGCCGTGATCAATCGGGATCACCCCCGTCAAATGCTTGCACTATGCTACTTAGTGCTATTGAAGAGTTAACTAGAGATATATTTAACTATTTTTCGAATAGCCCGAAACGAGTTGAAACCTTCAAAGAGTTTTAAAAATTTGTAAATGTAAAAATTCATAAAATTCTTCATCCGGCTTAAACAAGGTGGCTGTCTGTTGAATCTGTAGTAGTGCGAAATCTTGAACAATATGAGATTCAAACTTTTTTTTATCGGTGCTTCTATTAACAGCGATCGAACTACTGCTGGACCTGTTGAAAATATTTTACAGAAATTTCAAGATCCATTGACAAAAATGTTTTTTATGTTTCTGGAGTTCGTTCTTCTTATTTTTAACAATTTAAACCGGGAATTACAAAGTACCAGTCCGCAGATTTATAATTTGCATAAAAAAATTTGCACTGTTTATAAAACTTTATTGGAGTGCTTCATTAAAAGAACTGTAATACAACAAACGCCCATTTCTTTAATAAATGTTAACGATCCACAAAATTATCTGCCATTAGAGAAAATATATATGGGAGCTAAGATACTTGCAGTTTTACATAATAAACACTTTCACAGTCAACAGTAACACATTTTGCGAACAAGATGTTTAAGTTTCTATGTAGAAGGTGCCAGACAAATACGAAAACGTTACGATTTTGATAACGCTGTCTTAAAATCGTTAGAAGCGCTAGATCCTGAAATCGTAAGAAGTGGTTCTATACCATCTATAATTAATTTATGTAGTGCGTTTCCAAACTTGATATCTGAAGCAAAATTTCAAGTGATTGATAACGAGTGGCGTCTATTTCGCAATATACAAATTTCTTGTGAAAAATATTCCACCATAGAATAGTTTTGGAGTTACGTTTCGGAGTTGAAATATTCTGACGAACATCTTATGTTCGGTACATTAGAACCATTTATGCTTAGTTTACTTTGCCTTCCCCATTCATCGACTAATGTTGAAAGGATTTTCTCACAAATAAATTTAATGAAAACCCAACAAAGAAACAAACTTTGCACAAAGTCAATTACAGGTTTGTTACATGCAAAAACTTATTTAAAAAATAAGGAATGTTTTAATTTAAATATTGAAAAGCATATCCTGAAGCGAATTAATAATCAGATGTATAAACGTATTGGTGACGAAACTAATTTTGATGAACTGAGCAACTAATTAATAATAAGTGTCAAAAACCCTATTTTTTATGACTTTAAGTTTTAGTTTGCAATATTTTTAAAATTTATTTGTACCTTTATGTAAATTATAAAAAGTATTTACTTTTTACTTTGTAGATTATAACAAAAATTTACTTTTGCTAATTGACTTCATAGATTATAAGAATTTATTTTTTATTATACCTTCATAGATTGTAAGAAGAATTTACTTCTTGTTTTTGTCGATTGATATTGTAAATTGTAAGAAGATTTTACTTTTTGTTTTTGTCAAACGACTTCGTAGATTGTAAGAAGTTATTCTTGTTTTTTGTTGATTTATTTTAGAAACTGATAATAATATTATTATAATATACATTTAATATTATTCATGTTTGTTTTTTATTACCTACGAATTTAAATTTTGTATTAGTGTCATGCATGTACCTATCAGGGAATGGAAGTAACTCGTTACTTGTAACGAAGTTACAGTTACAAGTTACTTTTTTGGTAACTTTACTAGTAACTGCGTTACTTTTTTT
>NW_017297123.1:128945-132155 GCF_001594075.2 Trachymyrmex cornetzi
GTACCTATCTACTTTAAATTTTAATAGAAATGCAATTTCTTGTTGAAAAAAACGGTAGAAAAAGGAAAAAAGCGGTAGAGTCAAAAAATTTTTCGCCTGCGGCTCCATTTTCTTAATTAATAATTTCTACTAAAGTCACTAGATTTATAAAGTACCGCAATCATTCCGCCATTTTGGCTGCAACATGCGGTTCATTCAAAATATGCATATGAGTATGAATGTGTTTACACAACAGACAGATTAAATACATTACACTTAATGTGTAGATACGTTATGAAAATGAGTACTATTTACACTTTTCGACGCCATTTTGGCTCCAAATCCTTATACATTGGTCTTATGGATTGCGGTACTTTATAAATCTAGTGACTTTAATTTTTACTGCTAAATTGCTCCATCTACCGCTATTTTAGAAAACGATCTACCGCTAAATTTTTTAAGGACCTGGCAACACTGGCACTAGTTGTGTGTAAGCGCTACACTCAGCTACAGTGCCTGCTACACTACACTAGAATGGTGTACACCATGGTGTGTTCCCTTTTTACTGGCAATGCAACCATCATAACGTCACAACAGTACACTGCCGCAGCCGTTCCAAAATTACTGTGGTACTGCCAGCACTATTGTAATGTCGTATTTCGAAACGACTTTGCAGTAGACTGGTAGTGTAAACAGACATGGATAAACATACTAAATTGTCAATAAATTTTGAACGAAAACAGCAGCGATAGTTCCTCCGAAGAAGACGAACTAATTATGGGATCACCAATTCAAGCAGTTTGACCTCGTGTTAAAAACTATATGGACACAGAGTTAATAAATAATTCAGATGTGGAATTAAGAGTCATTTTCTTAAGAGTAAAATAAATATATGTGTATCTTCTGTAATTAAATATTGCACTGTAACTGCTTCACCTCGAAAGCCGCAGTAGTCGCAGTGGCAATATGGCTATCATTTATGACGTCACTGAGGGAACTAGACGCTGTCGCAACGCTCTGCGTAGTAATAGCGGAACAATTTTTCAGTACTGCCAGTACTGGCAGTGTATATCGGAACACACCCACTGTATCATTATTATGCTAAAACTCTGTTCCCGCTTGACTTTTATTTTCAAATTTTAAATGTCACACTGGTTCTACACGGTCTCTTTGAGACGGTGTAGCAAAATCCCACTTCGTGCATAAAATTTGCTCTACACCGTAGTCACGGAAACACGGTACACCGAATGAGTTCGCTTACCACCAGCCATGGAAACACGGTACACTGTCTGAGTGTTGCACTAGTGGGCGATAGTGCAGCTAAGAGAAAACGCTATTAGATACGAATCGCGCGATCTATTCTCGATCTATTAGCGAATTCGATTGGGCGCACTCAGTGCGTACTGGTGCACATTAAAGCCGTCGTACACAAAATAACGTAAAGATATATTTATATATAAACATAGAAATCGATTAAATCCTGAAATACTCAATACATTTTATTGTATTATTATAGGTAAAATATGTATTTTACAATTCGAAATATTTGCATTTCACTTTTATACTCAAATTAAATCAGTTGGTCTGTTTTCTGTTCCTGCACTGGACTATTCTAGAACTCTCTTTCTTGCTTTAAACAAATATCAAACGTATATCTTTCTCACTTTAAGTTCCAAAAGTGTACACTAGTTCAGCCACAGAAAACAGACCTAGTGTACAACAGCTTTAATATGCACCAGTGCGCACTAGTTCTTCCAATCAAATTCGCCATGTCTTTGCTCTGAACGGTACATCTCTAGTTTCGTTCATTTTTTCCGTGGCGTTTCGAATCTTTCGATCAGTAAAAGCATGGTGGAATTATAGAAGGTATGTCGTTGCGCATAATGGCGCCAGAGAATGGAGGGACATATTTTGTCAACCAATCACGTAGGGCCCATTCGATACGCGTGGAATTCAAACGTTCACAGCAAATGATTAATAAAAACAGTATTAGAGAGAGAGAGAGAGAAGTTAAAATAACAATGAAATCTTTATTTCAACCTATTAAAATATAAAATATTACAAACTGTAACAATATTACTGATTAGAAATACGATTGCACATATTTTTTATTTTTCTTTGTTTTCTTATTACATTATTTATTTTTATTTGCATATTTACATTGCGCAACCTAATATACGATCTGGTTCGCACCAAACATGCGATTACCTCCGTCGGAAATTTGTACTCAAGTTTCAGACCTACTTTCGCAGTTAATGTATCAAAAATGTTATCCTGCATATTAAAAAAATCTCCGTGAAATAATTGAAATTCAGTATCCATAATTTTTTTTGCTGCTTCCATGAAATCATTGGAAGGAACGATATAATTTCCACGTAAAATACATGAAATCCAGTCAGTTTTACACGATAATTGATCACACGGTCGATCTGTTATAGGCCTTCTACAATAAGCCGCAAGTCGGAATGTCAGAAGTCTTAACCAGTCTTAACTAAATCGTTTAAGTTGGCTATTGGCCAACTTCACCGATTATGACTTAAGATCGCTTAGAACTTCTGACTTGCAGCTTATTGTAGAAGGCCCATTATAATAACACGCTAAACATGCAGTGCCCCGAAATCTTAGAACATATATAAATGGAACGGGCATTGCCTATACTTCCCATGGCTCGCGCTGATGCAAACGTCTGTGTGAGAGAGAAAGGTAGTAAGGGATAAATGTTCCCAATGCGCATGCGCAGCATCATATTTTACACATCTGTGTAATGTAGGAATGTGTAAAAACACTAAACCAACTGCACAATTCACACAGATGACGGTGCTGCGCATGCACATTGCAAACATTTATCCCTTACTACCTTTCTCTCTCGCACAGATGTGGCTTTACGTTCAGCGCCCTATGCCCGTTCCATTTATATATGTCTAAGCCCGAAATAAACACAGCCATATTGGATTTTAATCGAATGGACCCCCCATGATTGGTTGTCCACTCCCCACTACTTTTAGGCTACTGCGCATCCACGGGAACGACACACCTTCTATAATTCCACCATGAGTAAAAGGATCCGTTCAAAGCATCGACATCTAGAATGGACCGCTGATGGCAATGGTGGGGGTAGAAAGACGATTAGAGTGAGAGGCAGGAATAATAAGATCGTTCTTTCTCTGTTTACTGTTGTTTCTAACTACTGTTGGATTAACAACAACCAATCAGGCTTCAGTAAACAGAGAA
>NW_017297123.1:132237-132966 GCF_001594075.2 Trachymyrmex cornetzi
ATGTTAAACAAGGACAATGGATGCATCATGCGCATCATGCGCGTTACGGAACGCACTTTAGATGTCGATGGTTCAAAGTGAACGGAACATTCATGAACGACGCATCTCTAGACCATGGCAGATATTCTAACATGAATAGTCGTGAACTTTAACGCTTAATTAATATCTCAGTATTCTCAGTTCGTGGAGCAGAGCGACGCTTTTTTCTACTAGACTCTTTCGTTTTGTGGAAAAACGTGTCGAATGAGTATAATTTCATCGATTATTAAGAGGATGACCGTCTATTGCACCGGGAGGGCTCCGATTGCACACATCGCATATTGCACATATGTATCGCTGATTGGCCAATTTAAAAATAAAATAATCTCATTGGCAAAACAGTAAAAAATTACTAGGCACCAGTTGATATGAGTGGTGTGTACAATCAGAACTGTAGGCAAACGGAATCCTCCCTATTGCACCTTTACCAATTATACAGCACCAATTAATTTCGTCGCTGGTGGTATTCAACAAGCAGGACAACCAAAAGAGAAGGAAACTAAAGATGATGAAGAAGATGAAGACGAGAAACAAAGCACAGTAGCTCGAGGTAAAAAGTTTAAACGTATTTATTCTTAATACAAATGTATTTTTCTTCATTAATCTTTATTAAGTTGAACTTATACGTATATATATATATATACATATATACAGGGTGGACCATCTGAAGTGATCCAGTCAAATATCTCG
>NW_017297123.1:134077-136612 GCF_001594075.2 Trachymyrmex cornetzi
CTGGATCACTTCAGATGGTCCACCCTGTATATATATATATATATATATGTATGCATATATAATTTTTTCATTTAGTTCGGAAGATGACAGATCAAATAATTCAAAATCACGTCCATCCTTCTCTTTGAATTTGGACAGCGACATTGCAGGTCTACATAAAAAGCATCACCAAGTGAATCCCTTATTGATGAAAAGTGGAATGGGTAGTTGGGAAGTGCATACAAAGGGCATTGGTGCTAAATTATTGCTACAGGTATTTTACAAGCAGTCTGTTATTTATTTATTATAAATCAGAGTAAGATAAATTCAAGTAGTAAATTAATAAAAAAACATTTTTTATTTAGATGGGATTTGAGCCTGGTAAGGGCTTAGGTAAACAACTACAAGGAATAAGTGCACCAGTAGAAGCACATCTTAGAAAAGAAGAGGTGCAATAGGTGCATATGGTCCAGAAAAAACACCAAAGATTTGTGAGAAAAAGATGATGATGGGGAGGAAACAAAAGAATCCAAATCTAAAGTATCTCAATGGCGAAAGGGTGATTGCAACAAGAAAAAAGTTAGATATTGTTATAGAAGTGTAGATCAAGTTTTGGAAGATGGAAAACTGAAACCTAATAAGAAACTTCCAGTGTCAAGCGATATGAGTAGAGTTAAAGTTATTGATATGACAGGACAAAGAATTCTTATAGTGGATAGCTGGTGGTTAGCAGTGTCCTGATGAGACTGTAATTATATGTCTGATAAGAAATCTAAAGTAAACTTTGCCCTGCCTGAATTGCAGCATAATTTAAATTTACTTGTAGATATGTGGAAGCAAGATATTATTCAAAATGATCGATGAATGAGACATTTAAATGATAGAGTAATTGCTTTAGAAGCAGAAAAGAAGAATTTATCCAAAGTCGTAGATCAACATAGTCAACTTATTGATACTTTGGAAAATGTACTTGTTATTGTAGATAAGTTAATGAATGAAACGAACGAATTGTTGCAAGAAACTGCAGAGGCTTTCAAAAAAAATTTACAAAATAATTATTATGAAGAATACAAGATGTACAAACTTGGTGAATTAGCTAGCAGTTTTGTGGCGCCGAAAATAAAGGATTGTTTGCTTAAATGGAATCCATTAATACAATCAAAACAATCAATTAAATTATTTGAACAGTGGAAGGATATCTTGGAGAATGAAACTAGTACGACATTACAAACACGGACTATGCAGTTATATGATCAATTAGTATGGAATGCATGGATGCTATCAGTTAGAGGAGCCATACATAAGTGATTTTTATAATATATACGTATAATATTTTGAAGAAGTAAATCAAAGGATATAAAAAAATATTCACGTTTTTATTATGATACACATTTGTAAAAATCTATAGTTTTTTAAATGTATCTGTACCTTCTAATAATTTTTATTTATAAATTAGACAGTGGACATGTAGGCAGCCTGAGCCTTTAATTGAATTAATAGAATACTTGATGCGCGCGCCATTATTACTCAATTGGATTTTAGAAAATATATTAGATTTACTCTAGTATTACCAAAATTAACATTGGAAGTTGAAGAATGGAATCCTCTTACAGATACTGTACCTATTCATAAATGAATTCATCCTTGGTTGCCATAATTACGTAAGTGCGTTTATGTGTGTGTATTAAGTGTTAAACTTAATTCCTGCCGCTCGCTACTAGAGGGTGCTGGCTCCAATGCTGGCGAGTTCCGACGATGAAGTTATATGTCTTTTGTAGTTTAGACATCAGTCTTGCCAGACCACTCGAGCGGATCGGACGCGTTCTCTCTCGTCTCGGGTGTTGCATCACCTCGATAATATTTTTGGAAAGCCTTGCCAGCTTTGACTGAGCCTCTCACTAAAAGTGAGAAAGTTATCTCACTTTTACGGTCCCCTTATCCGTCTTGGCGCGCGGCCGTGCGGCGTGGAAACGTCGTATCCGCAGGCGTCCAGTGTTTGAGGGGGCATTTCACCATTTTTATTTCAATTGCATCATTTTTCGCATTATTCGCCCGGTTCGAGGTGGCCGGTCCTTTTTAAAAGGAAAACATACAGACGTGATCTGGCCGTATCGACCTCCTTTATTATCTGGAGGCGGGAGCCATTAAGTAAAGAAGAAGAAGAAGTAGTTTAGACATCGCTGAAAGTGATTCAATCCCCACAGGTTAGATTTCTCGACACCAAAGAGATTTTCCAATCGATTGAAAATGAATCGCGATAAGCTGTTTTTCCGACATGTGCTTCTTCACTACTTCGAACTCAACAAAACCGCATTTGAAGCGCATTGCTTATTATCCGAAGTGTATGATGATGAAACTCCATCGGAAAGAACATGTAGAGTTTGGTTTGAAACGCTTCCGAAACGGTGATTTTGATGTGAGAGACAAAGAATGTCCAGGACAGCTGAAAAAATTTGAAGATGTCGAGCTGCAAGAATTGCTTGATGAGAACCCAGCTCAAACGCTTTTAGAGTTGTCGAAACAGTTAAATGTTACTCCAAAGGCCGATTGAGTGAC
>NW_017297123.1:136739-140796 GCF_001594075.2 Trachymyrmex cornetzi
CGCATCCAGCGTACTCTCCAGACTTGGCACCGTCGGATTACCATCTCTTCCGATCAATGCAACACGCACTTACGGACACACACTTCTCCAGTCACAACGAAGTCCAAAAATGGGTGGATGAATGGATTGCCTCGAGAGACACCGTGTTCTAGCGTCGTGGGATTGCCCTGTCGCCAGAGAGATGGGAAAAAGTGGTAGAAAATGGAGGAAATTACTTTGATTAAGGTATTCATTCATCTTCCCTTCGAAACAAATCAATTTTGGAGACAAAAAAACGGCAGGAATTAAGTTTAACACCTAATATACATATACAGTGGCGTGCAAAAGTTTCCGGCCAGCGAAGTATTCTAATTTATAAAAAAAGTCTAATAAAATTTTAACCATTATCGCGTATCAGTACAAGATGTGGATAACCAAATCTTGTACTAACATCTGATAATGATTAAAATTTTCTCGGGGTTTTTTTAAATAAATTAGAGTATACAAAATGTCACTGCCGGGAACTTTTGCACGCCACTGTACATACTTAAATTTATCCTTTAACATGATTTTCATATATTTGATTATACAAATGAATTACGTTGTAATAATAACTGTTTTTATATTATTCAAGGAAATCGTTTAGATATTTTGATTTATCCAATAATACATAGAAAACTTGGATCGGCATTAGGAGGTTGGCGTGCATCAGATAGATTCGCTAGATTAATGTTGCAACCATAGGCAGAAGTATTTGCTAAAGGAGACATGGAAGCATGTTTAGTCAAAAACATTATTCCAAAATTGCAAATAGCCTTATCCGAGTTTGTTATAAATCCATACCAACAGCACTTAGATCAATGGTATTGGGTGTATGAATGGAAGGAATTAATACCTGTTCATATAATGGCAGGATTACTTGATAAATTCTTTTTCCCAAAATGGCTACAAGTTTTAGCACTTTGGCTCAATCATTCGCCTAATTGTGATCAAGTAACAATTTGGTACATGGGTTGAAAAGGGATGTTAAATGACAAGTTTAATGACAAGTTAAATGACAAGTTAAATGACTAGCAGAACCAGTAATAAAAAGGTACGTCGCATTATTATATTGAATTTACATCTTTTGTTCCCCCACAGTTGATGATTATTAAATTATGAAACAAATATGATTTACAGAGCATTTTAAGAAAGCATTGGACATGATGAATAGGGCTGTCAGTGGGCCAGAAACTTATCAACCTGGCGCAATAGAACAAGTTTCATATTTAACAAGCTTAGAAAGAACTCAGTCAACAATATCGCAGGTTGCACCGATTGCGCAGCCGAGAATAGAGGTACAGGAAATACACATTATCCGTTTAAATTACGTGATGTTAAATAATGGCACAAGTAATATGCATATATTTTCTATAAAATTATGCTATCGTTTTCTTACAGAGACCTGCAGAGGCAGTACGAACAGCTTCACAAATACTGCAGGTTTTCAAGGATTTTGTACAAAAGAAGTGCGAAGAGAGAGGTATATTATTTATGCCAATCTCGAATAGATATAAGGAAGCAAAACAAGTGTACAAAGTGGGCAATCACTTTGATAGTTGTACAAGTGTACAAAGTGAACTATCTCACTAAGATAGTTCACTTCTATATAGGAAATTTTAAGCGACATTCGCATAGATATTAATAAATGCCTATTATTTAATTTTAGGAAATCATATACATTACGGGTTTTCTTAATTTGCCGCGATATTATACGTTTTAACGTGGAAATTAGTAACTTTTATTTACGCGTATAACATACGTGTATACTTTTATAACGCTCGAATTTTATTACTTGTAATTTAGACTTAAACGTAGGGTAGGTAGTCCAACAGTGAACCAATAGTACACTATGAACCATTGCGATATTTCGTAAATGCAACATTATCAGATTGTGCTGCTATCATGCAGCGACTCGCATTTGAGCCCCTCCTCGGCTCTCCAGTCGACTGGCAGATCGTGCCAAGAACGACCATGTAATGTCACATTTTAAGAATTTTGGGTTGCAAAGTAAATTTTTTTCGTAAGTTTTACGTATTTTTTATGTTTTTGTTGTTATACCTATAATTTTTTTCATTGTGCAATAGTTTTATGTGCACATTTGGCTTTATTATTCTGTAAGTAACTTTTTCTATTACATTATTTTACCACATTAGTTAGAGGATTATCGTGGAAAAGGCTAGGTGGTCTTCAATGAATCATTTTGACGTAGTGAACAATGAACCATGGTATATTGTAGACCACATAACCTTTTTTACGATAACTTTCAAAATAATAATTCATTGTAATAATTATTTAGAATACAGTCCCTTTCCCCACCTAAAATTTCAATAAAAATATATTTATTTGACGCATTTTCACTCAAAACGAAAGAAAAACGCGGTGGTCGGCCTTGTGAATCCTCACCACTTTATAATTATCTATTTTATAAATAAACATTTTAAAATATAGCAAAACTCTTAAAATAATCCCAACAATTCGCAGTATAAAACATATAAATCATTATTAAAAATAGCATGGTTCATTGTGTAACACCCCTTGTTCACAATGAACCATTTCCCGTTTTTTAAAATAATCGAAATTGTAACTAAACTTCAGGGATAACTTAAAAGTTATTATTTACGGTATGTAGTCAACTAAATTCATAAACTGTATGCAAAAATTCAGACCTTCAATTCAATAATTGAGCGAAATACGAGTCTCTGAAATTTACATGGTTCATTGTTGGACCACTTACCCTATATAATAATTATTAAATAAATTAGATACTTTAAGTTAAGTTATAATTAAATAAAAAATCTGATTATACATATCTGTGCAAGAGATGCATAAAAGATAATAAAAGTACATATTCGGATGGAGGGGTTACGCGAGAAAGTTCAGTTTCTTGGCGTTAGAAAATTAACGTATAAATCGACAAAATTATTAGGAGCGTAAGAAGTTATCGGAGGTATCAGAGTGTCGCGGCGGCGGCGTTGTGTCTTACTTGCCCCTGAAAGCAAACGTGCGGTTTCAAATCGTTATCATATTCTACATCTCAGTGCGCATAATAGGCCTGCCTGGCCTGCTATATAGTGCTGCCCGCGTTGCATGAAATTCCCAAATATTTTTGCACTTATAATGAGATAGATATAGTATATTTGGTTTTGAAAAGAGAGAAAGCGAAGATGCGGAGTGCAAAAAGTGCGAGCAACGCGAACAGACCTAATATGATACCGTGTCTCGTATAAGTTATTTGAACACAACTATAATTAATAATTATTTAAATAACGAAATATATTGAATATTTTCATTTTAAATAATAATTAAATAAAAGTGGAAACTTGATATCTGTATGGCCGGAATCAGACTATGCATTGAAGAATGAGAAGGGTGCTGTCCCACGACGCGTATCGCTGTACGCGCGTATTCGTGTATCGAAAGATACGACCAATCATTGACAATCCGCCGTTTTACGTACGCGATAATTTTGCCCTTAATGTCCCATTTACAAGCAGATCTAACAGAATGATGTTGTAATTGGCGATCCGCTAATCCGCTTACGCACGAACCGCTCCATGGGACATTAAGGGCAAAATTATCGCGTACGTAAAACGGCGGATCGTCAATGATTGGTCGTATCTTTCGATACGCGAATGCGCGCATACAGCGATACGCGTCATGGGACGGCACTCTGAGATTGAAGATCGAAAGATTGATGTTTGACCAATCAGAACAAAAGATGCCAAAATTTCGTTGTCCTCATTGGTGAGATTTTAATCTTTAATCTCAATCTTCAATGCATAGTCTGATTCCGACCTATAAATGATTGAAAAGTTCTAAAAATGAAATAGATAGTAAATTTGGATGATGAGCTAACAAGGGACCATCTCGGTTTGTACAACAAGTTATTGAAAATGCTTGATATCAGCGAAAGTTGATAACATAAGATGCAAATAAGGAAAATGGCGGGACCGGATATGCCGTGGGTTCCGAGAAATTTAGTGTTATAATGCATGGTAAAAGTTCTAAAACGGCTAATATCTAAAAAAATATTGAT
>NW_017297123.1:141316-142383 GCF_001594075.2 Trachymyrmex cornetzi
CAAACATTTTTTAGATAAATCAATATTTTTTTAGATATTAGCCGTTTTAGAACTTTTACCATGCATTATAACACTAAATTTCTCGGAACCCACGGCATATCCGGTCCCGCCATTTTCCTTATTTGCATCTTATGTTATCAACTTTCGCTGATATCAAGCATTTTCAATAACTTGTTGTACAAACCGAGATGATCCCTTGTAAGATAAACGAGAGTCGTGTTTCTCGAGGAAAATCTCAGAAGATAAATCCGGAGTACCAGAAGCGCAAGATAGCGAGGAAGTAAGGCGAAGAATCGGGTTCTCGGCGTCTCGAAAATCTCGGGAAATAAATCCGGACTAACAGGAGTGCACATTAGCAAAAAGTAAGGTATCTTCCAACAACCTCCTCACTTATCATGCTTTGTTAATACTTCAGGCGATTTTTCTGAGATTTTCGACGCTAATGGCGTGTGTACACGATGCTAGAAATCGGTCCGAGAAGAAAGAATTGACCAATCGCAATGGTCATGTGATCAAATTGTTCATGACAATGTTTTTTCTGTTTTTCTGTAAAGTTGATAATTCACTTGAGTAAAAAATTCTTGAAAACCAATATTTTAGTAATTAATATCTTGTTAATTATTGCGAAAATTATAAAATGGTAAAGGACTTTTCGACTCAGTTTAGCCCGCTCTATCTTATTCACGAACGTTGTCGGTAGAATTATCAAACACCCTTTTAAAATACACATATTATTTATTTAAAACAAGTCATATTTATACACATTTAACATTTTTCTGTATGTACACGCGCACGAGCACGCGCACGCTTTAGGGCGAACTAAATTGAGTTCTCAAAAAGATTTTGATCATTTCCCAATCGAGATATTATTTCCAAAGCGCCGAATATTCGCCATCGATAGCTTGGCGCGCGGGGAGTGAGGCAAGCGCCCCGCTCACCGCCGCGATCCTCTAAGCTCGAACGGCGCGGCGCGCCTATTAGGCCATCCCCGCTCCTCGCAGCTCGCGCGCCGTGCGCTCGGTGGGTTGTGCCTTCGGCAATAGTAGGTCGGGCGGACGCGCGTATTT
>NW_017297123.1:142793-150529 GCF_001594075.2 Trachymyrmex cornetzi
TCGACGGCGAACACCTAGACACCCATTTCCTCGACGGCGAACACCTAGACACCCATTTCCTCGACGGCGAACACCTAGATAGAAAATACGTGTATACAGGTATTTTGCGAAGATTGGGACTGTCAACAGAGCCGAAATTCCGTGTAGCGGTAGTTGCGCGGTCTTGCGATAAATGATGCTGGCATATGTTAGATAAGAACAGATGTATGCCAACAGATGTTTGAGTAAAACAGAATGATATACATTATATAATATAATGTAAAAATTAAATCAAAGATGTCATCACTATTATCGAATTTGGAATTAAAAAAGTCTGTACTATCGACCTTGATTGAGTTGGGTAATCGGTTTAGCATCTCCTTAAATAGTGTTAATAAATTAATAATTTTCGGTATTGAGAGAATTGTTGCTCGGTTTTGAAAAAATCAATTTAATATTCAGAATTCTCTATAGAAATTGTGTTAGAAATTAAATCGATAAGAAAATATTACACATTTTTATTTTCACTAGCCGCATTATGTAGTCTTTATATTTGCCCGTGACAGAAATTTAAATACGAGATAAATATTGATAGATATGTCGTCTGTCGGTAAACGGGAAAACTATGGTACGATATAACATGTGACGACAGATTATGCGCGATTTCTGCTGCGTTTTTATCTTCAACAACTGATAAAGCAGATCGCTATATATATATGTCATGTTTTGGACAGTCACTTCGTGATGGCACGCTGTGCTCGATTTTTGCTGCGATTTTGCTGTCAATATTTGATATAATAAGTCGTGCGGTATTTTTGCTGCATTACCATTCTCACAATGTGAGAGCAAATTTGTGAGATTTCTATCTACATTTTGGTAATTTAATATGACATCATGTCAAATCTAACTTTTTGGTTTACTTTTCGTTTATATATTGTGTCAACATATAATGTACGAATTTTGTTTTATTTATGCCGAATATATATGTATTTTGCTCAATTTTTCTAGCATTTTTTAAAGCATGTTGTGATGCAGCGTCTTTAGAATTTTTGTTGTATTTTTGTTAACGCTAGTTGAAATGACAGATCGTGCTCGACTGCTGCCCGATTTTTGCCAACATAATATGTAGCATACATTTACAGTGCGTGCTTCCGACACGTCTGGCTATCTGGGTATTTGTTTATACCTCGTCAAGCTACCCCAGATTTAAAAAAAATTAAGTTTCTACATCAATTTATTGCTGAGAATATGTAAATTTAGTAAATTTTAACAAAATCAGATACGAGCGAGTCGCCGAGCGGCCCGATCTTCCCCACTCGACCGCGCGCCGGCTTCTCCCACTCCGCCCGGTGCGTCACTCTGCCTCGCTCGCGTTCCTTAATTTTTCAATGGTTTTAAACAAACTTTTTCGGCAGTAAAAAATTCGAAAATTTTTTAACAGCAAATTCAATTCTTTCTTGACAAATTTGTGCCAGACGGAACTCTAAATCTTAAAAATTAGAGCCACAATAATTTTTTGAAAAAAAATTGTTATCTTGGCTCCTAATAATCGGAGGGTAACTTTTTTTTAAATTCGTAGAAAAATGTCAGCTATCGAATGCTTCACACGGCTATTTGATATGATGCATATTAACGGAATTATTCCATTTTTTTATACGAAAAAAATACCCACTTTTTAAAATCGTTTTAAAATAGTTTAATTGCAAAAAATCGATTTGTTACTAAGTGTACGTGATAGTGCAACTTTTGAAGAAAAAAAATCACTTTTGCAAATTGCTGTGCGACTCTCTCTCTGCTTAAAGATGAAGAAATTAAATTTTCCCCAGACAAGTTTTTAGTGAACAAATGGCTTTTTGCAAAAACTAATGAACATTTAAGGCTCGTTAAGGTCTAGATTTTTTCATCACCACGACGGTTACATTTTACGAGAATTTCAAAACTTTGCGTTTAAATCTCGACGAACAGACAGCGAGTGAAAAAAAGGCCTTTTTCGGTGGTTTTTATTTTTTTTTCTACTTAACTAATAGACCGATCTTAATGTTCCACATCTCATTTTGTAGATTTTTCGAATACCTACATCTTTCATGCTGAACTTTTTTCCATACAATCGACAGCTTTCGTTTTATAAGCGGAAAACCTGCTTTTTGCAACTATTCGATTCTTTTTCGCATATTTTGTTCACAAGTCTCGTATCTCAAACATACGCATTTCTTTTCTGATGGCCTTTCGAGATTTTTGTGAAGCGAAATGCTGGTTTATAATTTTTTTTGGTAAAATTCTACTGAACTATTCTTGCTACTCGTGTTTATGAAGTAGGAGTATACTATATAACGCGCATGAAAAATCGTAAACAATTAAATATCTCGTAAACTGTGCAATCAAGATCTTGTATCATGTAAATAGGATCCGACTCTAAGTTTTTTTTACTTTGCAATCGCAATAGACAGCCGCTAACTCATTAAGATATATTAGGTGTATTTGCCTCATGAATATTTTATCTACCAATATTATTAAGGACGCACTACAACCATTTTATATAATTTGACATCAATCTACATCTGTTATTTTACTGGAAACTTTCTTTTACTCACACTGACTGCCTTTTCTCGCTGTTAACCGACGAATTGGTTAGATTATGACTCATTATTACTATGTTTTATTGTTCGACAAATTGACTAATTATAATATGGTTGCGTTTATACTGACTTGAAAATCGAAGTTGAGATGGTCTTTAAATATGTTAATTTAATTTTTGTTATATGGGATAATTATATTTCTGCGACTGATGAGGACTAAGTATAGTCGAAACGTATCGGTGGAAAATTATATTGTTAAATAATAAATTTTGCTTTGTCACATCTAATTATAGTTCGTTTAATTGTTGACTTAGGTACTATTTATTAATTTGTTACAAATTTTTTTCTTGGAAACACGGCATTATTAAGAAAAATTGTTTAGATAAAAGTTGTAGGGTTTGAAAAGATCTATTTACTGATCTTATCAGTTTGACTTTGGGTGGCGTCGCTAAGATTAGGTCAAGGTCACGTTAATTTTTTAAAATGAAACACCCTACTTTTGATTTCAAAATCTAATAGCCGATGTCGAGAGTTTCCCAAAACGCTATAATAAAATTATTCTTCATTCATTACTTTTCAAGTTATGAACTTGAAAGTTATTGTACCACCGGCATTACCCAAGGTGTCCGACCGACGGCTAAAACCTCTTGAATGTTATTCAGGATCATGTCCTGGATATCATTTGACAAGATCAAAGCCAATGGAGGTTGTACCTCTTATTTTCATTTTTACGTAAAAATGAATTTTTAGTGCAAAAATGAAAATAAGAGGAATAATCTCCTACTGTCTTAATCTTGACAAATGATATCCAGTAGCGGGATTCTCTAACTACCTATCAACGATTATCGCTATCGTTAACTGTACTTATCGATAACTTTCGTTACGAGTAATTACAAGTGATTCTGTATCGAGCAGTTATCGATATTTCTCGTTAAATTGAATCGTTAAATTCCGAAAATTGTCGTTACATTAATGATGGACTCCGGAGGTTTCGTTAACCACTTAGCGATACTCGATAACCTATTAAGACTCCTAAGAAACGTTGCGTGTTAGGTGTTGCATCAGCATCTTATTTTTTTGCAGAAGATCTAATAACGATCGAACTGCCATTAGTTCGTCACATTTCACGGAAGATAATCAATTTTGATTTTGAGTTATGAATGCTCTGTGCACCCGTTCACGTTTCTTTCGCTCTTCCAAAATTCATCCTTAACGGTGCATACAGAGTTCCATTTTGGCCTATTGTCGAGAACATATTTAATAACTTGTCAGTGAAACACATATTTATAAAATACGTACGTAAAACAATTATATTGATAAATAGATAATGAAAATTAAACATAAATAAAAAAAAAATTTAATTTAAATTTAATTAAATAATATTACATGGTTTTTTTTTCATTTTAAATTCGCAGCATGCCGATTTACAAATAATAAAATTAAAAATAACATAAATAAATAAATAAAAATATATAACATTAATAAAAATATCGGACAATACAATAATAAAAATATATTAAAATCAAGCAGTGGAAACTTGGAAAGTTGGAAATAGTTGAATCGTAGCCATAAACTTTTTTGAGTAAAGATATCACACTTCAGCTCCATTTTGCGGACTCGTGCTTCCTACCGGCTCGAAGGGCGAGCGCGCGTGCAAGCGCACCTGCGAACGTGCGTTGAAACTCGTGTCATTTATTTTACTCGGCAGATTTTCTTCTTTTATATTAGCATTTCTTTTGCGTAATGATCAAGCGTATCAGGAAGCGTAGACGCGCCACGGATCACGCTCGGCAGCTGCTGTGAAATTTCATTGTATCATCGTGCCGTCTCGCCCGCCACCCTTAGAAGGAAGACAGAAGACGGACAGGATCGGAGGGAAGGCCGAAGAAGCGAAGAAAGAAGGACGCACATCCGGGAGCCCGGATAAGCAGGTTGTATTATCTTATATCATTGCTTGTAACCGCTGTCGCATGCAAAGGGAACCATACTTTCACCATGCACCCCTTGCAGAGCACCGGAGGAGGCCAAAATTCCCGACCACCCTTGAGGGGCCGGACGGACGTCCGTCGGGAGCATAGGGCACCGACGCACAGTGGGCGCAAAGGCTCCTTTTGTGGACAAAAATCGACCGACGCTCTAATTCTTAACCAATTTTAAAGTTTTTTTTTTAATTTGTTCGAAATTGAATGAGCTATAAGCCTGTTGTGCGTAAATTTTGATTACGGTCCGAATTAGGAATGGCCGATCCAATAAAATGAGCAAAAAATACGATAACGAATAAATTCGTAACAAATCGTGCAAGTATTTACGCAAAAACGTTATTATGTGTTTGCGTATGTATTGCACATCGAAAATAATAAATCTGTAATTTGAATAAAAAAATGGCGGATGTGAAATGAAGGAAAATTCAATAAATAACAGAATTTTCATGAAAACATGTCCAAAAATAAGGGAAGTTCTTTTCTGTCATTATATATATATATATATACATATATATGTCAGAAAGCATAGACATTTTTCAAAGACTGATTTTTGTTATATTACTTCATAATAAATGCATATAAAGTGCATTTAATAATGAAGCAATAATTAAGCCCTTTCACCAAACGTCAAGGTATCAGTCATGAAAGGGGTTATTTTTTTAAGGTTTTATATATATGTATATATAGAACCTTAAAAGTAAATGTACATATACATATACGTATATCCTTTATTTATTGCTGTTTTTAATATTTTTAAGTTTTAAGATTTTTTTGTTATTTTTTGTCTTTCTTGGTGTTTCCTTATATTAATGTAGTAAACGAAAATTAATTAACATGTTTGTTATATTAGATTTGAATTCAAACATTGATCATTGTTTCTTATATTTAATGAGTAATGATTTTGCTCCTTCAGATAAATCTGTACTCTTTTTATCCCGTTTTATTCTAATGTTACTGATCACTGGATCAGAGGAAATGTAAAGATGATGCATTACGTCTTCATTGCTGGCTTTCCGTGAACACATTCTACTATTATTTGCTCGAGCATTTCTAAAGACTTTATTTGTGGCTTCTTGTGCTTCCTCTGAAAGGCTACCAATCGGTATACCTAGTGTTCGAATTATCTCGTGACCATGGATTAAAACCTTGTGCACGGAAGGAGGCATATTATACCAAGAATAAAACTGTACATATAATTTAGCTGTTTCTGTACTGTATTCTTTAAATTTAATGCTATCAATTTCGAAACCGCTAGCTAATGCTTGCAAAATATCTCTGAATCTTGTTATTATATCCACTTCTAATCCAGTTACTTCAGCTACAATTTGAGGATGTGAGAAAAAACATCTGGCTACGTTACCAGTGTTTGTTGTTCCATAACCTTGCTTAACTACGTCTACTGTTATGGAAAGTTTAGATTTTAAAGCCTTTTGAATCATTTGTTTCCTTTTTTGTTTTAAAATTTTATTTTCTTTCATTGCAAACGATTTTTTAAAATCTAAGTTATAGGCGATGTGTAATAAACACTCCATGAAACGAATCCAGCAGTGTAAAGTGGAAAGTCCAAATTTATAATTATCTTCGTTAGATAGTAAACTATTAATGAATGATAAATCATTCATTTTGCTTGGATTAGCGTTACATATATTGCAACTATTGGAAGACTTTTGACCAGTTAAAACGTTGCACGTCTTGCCATCAATCATAGTGCACTTAAGGTTGTACGTGACTTGATACGTTATGTCTTCAATAGTTACATGTGTTGTAGCAAGTTGACTAATTTCTTCATTATAAAATGTATATTCATTTAAAGTATGCGTAGCACTTTCTTTTATTCAAATTTTATTGGCCGGCAATATCTGGTCGAGGAGGGCCGCTCATTTATCCATACAATAGCGTTATTAGCTAATAATTTAATTGGAACAAATGAAATAATAAATACTGCTCTATCAGTATTCTCGTCTTTTTCACCATATGATAATGATGCATCATAACTATCATTTAATCGATTATTCACGGAAGTTCTTTCTCGTTTTGACCATTGTTGTCTTGTAGTTTGTTGACTAGAAGCGCCATCCATGCCCCATTTCCCATACAAAACTAATTCTCTACTATTCAATGCATAAAGTTTTTCTTTGTCTAATGTTAAGAAGATTCTATGCACAGTATGATCTAATAGTGATTGCAGTTTAACGCTCGCCTCATTTTCTGTAACAATAATGTCTTTTGGGTAACATTTTTCTTTCGCTTTCCTAATGTCTTTGTACGAAGGATATAGTTTGTCTCCATGTAAATCTTCATTGTACATACGCAATCTTTGATACTTACCTTTTGTCATTCCTAAGTCCATATACATAGCTAGAGAACCGTTTACATCTTTTGTAGTTTTTATAATTTTTTTTTCGGAAATAAGCTGATCAATAGATTTTGAACGTAAACAATCAATTGCTCGTGCTAGCTCTTCTTCTGTATATTTTTCGAGAAGATCAGAAATGCGTCTCTTTTTAGTTTTGTCTGAAACCTCATTATAAGATAAACGTGGTCGACCACGCTTATTTAGTGAAGGATTACACACTTCGTTAGAGAGATTAGTATAATTACTTGGACTTTGTGAAATTGAAGTAAGGCAAACTGTAAAATGATTATTTAGGAACTGTTTGAACTTCTTTTTAAAAGTAGATCTATTACGAGTAGCCATATTCCATTTCCTATTATAAGAGGGTAAAAAATTATTCAGCAGTTTATTTTTAATCTCTTGAAGTTGAATGTCATCGTAACTGCATTCGTTTTTAATTTTATCGATTAATATATCTATCTTCTCTTTGTCCGTTTCATTATTATTCCATATCCAGGAACACAAAATTTCCTGTCTCATTGTAAAATTCATCTTTTCAATCGTAGTTTTTACAAATTACGCGTGCCCTGAAATGCGTTACTGTATTTATACAGCTTGCATCAATAACTCCTGCAGCGAGTAATTGTTCGTCACACGCCACAATTTCAAATCGCAGACGAGAGTCCCAAGAATCGAGTGGAGAGGATTCACATCAGAGCGAAAGCGCATGCTCATCCCCTCTATTGAGGATGGCCATGGAGGGGATGAGCATGCGCTTTCGCTCTGATGTGAATCCTCTCCACTCGATTCTTGGGACTCTCGTCTGCGATTTGAAATTGTGGCGTGTGACGAACAATTACTCGC